>NC_132886.1:2111933-2364433 GCF_030463535.1 Salminus brasiliensis
TCATCACCCTCTCCCTCACCCCCCGCTGCGGCTCCCCCCACCTGGTACCCCGGTCTGCCCCTCTTCTCCATCCCTCCAACACAACCGTGCTGGTCCGAAACCATCTGCACGCTAGTGCTGGAGTCGATTCCCAAGAGTCGACTCTTCGATTTCATACATATGTGATTTGAGAGTCGATTCCAAAGCTTTGGACGGTTTGAGAGTTTCTGCTGTTGCTGCTCAGAGAAGTTAACCAGGAAAACCCTCCTCCGCACGCACACAGCTCTAGAACAGGGGTTCTCAAACGTTCTGCAGCCAGCGAACCCATCCTGAAGGAGAACAAAATTCACACAGTCCACCTGTTCACATGCAGGTGAACCGATACCATCATCCAGCTCTGCTTTGGTGGCGTGGGGCTTTTGGGTGTTAGTTCATTTGCAGAGCTGCTACAACACCTTTAAAATGGGTTCTTTAAAGGTTCTTTACTAAAGGCAATGGTTCTGTATAGAACCACATAACTTAAATGACCATTATATCTGCATGACTGGTTCTGTGCCTGGTTACAGGGTTCTGAAAAGGTTCTTTATGGTACAGAAAAAGGCAGTAGAACCATTTTAGTGCTGTATAGAACCATTTAAAAGGTTCTATTATGGTTCTATACAGCACCATTATCAGTCAAAGAACCCCTGTTTAGTACACCCAGAAAAAGAAAAGCCAATGGACCTATGTACAATATGTCCAAATATTTGTGGACACCCATTTTAATGAATGCAATCAGCTACTTTAAGCTGCACCCATTGCTGACACAGATGTGCAAATGCACACACACAGCTCGTCTAGTCCCTGTAGAGAAGAAGTACTGCCAATAGAATAGGACTCTCTGGAGCAGATCATCATCATGACCCTATTGGCTCCATGCTGCCTAATAATGCCAGGCGTGGGCTAGAGGGGTATAAAGCCCCCCAGCATTGAGGAGCTGTGGAGCAGTGGAGGAGCTGTGTTCTCTGGAGTGATGGTGGTGGAGGAGCTGCATCCAGTACTTTTGGGATGAGTTGGGGATGATGAGGTGGGGTGGTGACCATCATCCAACAACCTGACCTCACTAACTCCCTCTTGTCTTCTCATCACTGAATGCAATCAATCAAATTCTCACAGCAATGCTCCTTCTCCAGAATCTAGTAGAAAGTCTTCTTCTCTGGACAGTAGAGACAGTTACTCCAACAGAAGCAGGATCAGCTCTTTTTTAATATCCCTGATTTCAGAAGAAACGCTGAAAGAGCAGGTGTCCCAATACTTTTGTCCATATAGTGTACGTCATTCTTCGGAGTGATTTATAGAATCGGTTCACTAAAAGTATCGTTTTATTGTGTTTATATGATTAACCTAATTTCTCCTGATCTAAATAATAAAGTATCCGTTCTCCTGATCACAAACGCTCGGCTCTAAAGTCAAATAAACAAATTTATTAATCTGAACAGAGCGTGGAACCGACTCTCAGAACCGACTGATTCGTGGAACCGATTCAGAATCGGAGTCGACAGGGCGCTACTGTTTACGGTCCGCTCTTCTGGTGCGCGTGCCACAATTTCTCGGCGTCTGATTGGACCGAGGGTTTCGTCATCTTTAAGCGACGGTTAAGTAGTTGTTGTTGTTTTTTTCAAAATAAAAGTCCTGCGCTGTAGTTAAATAACTAAATAATTCTTTATAACTTCTGCTGCTTTAATTATAATCGGTTCTTTTATATTTATGTTATTTTATTACGGATATTTTCTGTTTTATGTCTATAAATATATATATATTTAAATATATATTAATTTATATATCTTATCTGATATTTTATGTGCAGCTTGTGTATTTAAGTGACCATGATACTTATGATGACAATTATGAAAATGAGGATGATTTCCTTTATATATATATATATATATATATATACTTCTATATCTATCTATATACTTACATATATATATATATATATATAACAATACATGAAATACATTAAATAAAACAACAAAATACCACTACTACTGTTAGAACGTCTATATATAAATTATTATATATATTTATTACAATTTATGATTATGATTATTATTATTAGTAGTAGTAGTAGTAGGAGGAGGAGGAGGAGGAGGAGGAGTACTATGTATTATGTATTATGATTTATGTTTTTTTACAGAACCATAATAATAAGCCTATGTATATGCCTAATAAAAATTAAATAAATTAACTATTCATTATTGTATTATTGTTGAGAATGAATTCAGGGCTGAAACACTCATTACAGAGTGGGTGGGTGGAGCTAAACTGTGGTGGGCTGAATGGGTGGGTATATGTAAATGAGTTGGTTTTTATAACATCACAGAAACAGTAAATATAAAACACACAGTTTCTGCAGTTTAGTTTTCATAGAGTCCCTATATTCAATCAATAGCCTATTTCTAATCAATAGACTGTATTTGGATCGATATACTGAAGGGGGCTTTTAGTCCCCCTACTTCAAATCTAGTGTCCTAAACCTCATAACCTTCACTGTGTTCCGGAAACACTCTGCCCTTCAAACACACTCTCTCTCTCACACACACACACACACACACACACACACACACACACACACACACACACACACACACACACACACACACGTGTGTGCGTCTGTCGCAACCAAACTACAGGAAATAGTCACCCTCCAAGATCCAGCGCTGATTGGGCGGACCCGAGGGGCGTCATTACGCTGCGCGCTGCGATTGGTCCACAGCCGCATGCACCGCCCTTTTTGCTCTATGACGCAACGCGCCCTGGAAGCGCGTGCGGCTTCCTCCAGAAGCTTCATTAGAGTAAAGATGGCGAGTGCGTGCGCGAGCGCGGCGAGACGAGGCTGCCTGTGGCTGCTGTCACCTTCAGCCTTCAGGTACATCCAGCTCCTCTGAAGCGGGTCAGACCACCGGCCGTCCTCCCTACAGAGGGAGGGGGTCCGAGTTACTGACCGCGCGTGCAGTAGAGGCAGGGCTGCTCGCATGCTCATGTGGTGCCCCCAGTCTGCTGCTTACCTAAGTCGGTCATGCTGGACTTTTACTGGGTTTGAGTAGTGCCGGGTTTGATTAGTGCCGGGTTTAATTAATGCCGGGTTTGATTAGTTCAGGGTTCGATTAATGCTGGGTTCAAATAGTGCTGGGTTTGATTAATGCTGGGTTCAGATAGTGCCGGGTTTGATTAGTTCAGGGTTTGATTAGTGCCGGGTTTGATTAGTGCCGGGTTTGATTAGTTCAGGGTTTGATTAGTGCCGGGTTTGATTAGTTCAGGGTTTGATTAGTGCCGGGTTTGATTAGTGCCGGGTTTGATTAGTTCAGGGTTTGATTAGTGCCGGGTTCAAATAGTGCCGGGTTCAAATAGTGTTGGGTTCGAATAGTGCTGGGTTTGATTAGTGCAGGGTTTGATTAGTGCCGGGTTTGATTAGTTCAGGGTTTGATTAGTGCCGGGTTTGATTAGTTCAGGGTTCGATTAATGCTGGGTTCAAATAGTGCTGGGTTTGATTAATGCTGGGTTCAGATAGTGCCGGGTTTGATTAGTTCAGGGTTTGATTAGTGCCGGGTTTGATTAGTTCAGGGTTTGATTAGTGCCGGGTTTGATTAGTTCAGGGTTTGATTAGTGCCGGGTTTGATTAGTTCAGGGTTTGATTAGTGCCGGGTTTGATTAGTTCAGGGTTTGATTAGTGCCGGGTTTGATTAGTTCAGGGTTTGATTAGTGCCGGGTTTGATTAGTGCCGGGTTTGATTAGTGCCGGGTTTGATTAGTTCAGGGTTTGATTAGTGCCGGGTTCAAATAGTGCCGGGTTCAAATAGTGCCGGGTTCAAATAGTGTTGGGTTCGAATAGTGCTGGGTTTGATTAGTGCAGGGTTTGATTAGTGCCGGGTTTGATTAGTGCCGGGTTTGATTAGTTCAGGGTTCGATTAATGCTGGGTTCAAATAGTGCTGGGTTTGATTAATGCTGGGTTCAGATAGTGCCGGGTTTGATTAGTTCAGGGTTTGATTAGTGCCGGGTTTGATTAGTTCAGGGTTTGATTAGTGCCGGGTTTGATTAGTGCCGGGTTTGATTAGTTCAGGGTTTGATTAGTGCCGGGTTTGATTAGTTCAGGGTTTGATTAGTGCCGGGTTTGATTAGTTCAGGGTTTGATTAGTGCCGGGTTCAAATAGTGTTGGGTTCGAATAGTGCTGGGTTTGATTAGTGCTGGGTTCAAATAGTGCTGGGTTTGATTCATACTGGGTTTGATTCATGCCGGGTTTGATTCATGCTGGGTTTGGTTCATGCTGGGTTTGATTAGTGCCGGGTTTGATTAATGCCGGTTTTGGTTAGTTCAGGGTTTGATTAATGCCGGTTTTGGTTAGTTCAGGGATTGATTAGTGCCGGGTTTGATTAATGCCGGTTTTGGTTAGTTCAGGGTTTGATTAATGCCGGTTTTGGTTAGTTCAGGGTTTGATTAATGCCGGTTTTGGTTAATGCCGGTTTTGGTTAGTTCAGGGTTCGATTAGTTCAGGGTTTGATTAGTGCCGGGTTTGATTAGTGCCGGGTTTGGTTAGTGCCAGGTTTGATTAGTTCAGGGTTCGATTAATGCCGGGTTCGATTAGTTCAGGGTTCGATTAATGCTGGGTTCAAATAGTGCTGGGTTTGATTAATGCTGGGTTCAGATAGTGCCGGGTTTGATTAGTTCAGGGTTTGATTAGTGCCGGGCTTGATTAGTTCAGGGTTTGATTAGTGCCGGGTTCAAATAGTTCAGGGTTCGATTAGTGCCGGGTTCAAATAGTGCCGGGTTTGATTCATGCTGGGTTTGATTCATGCTGGGTTTGGTTAGTTCAGGGTTTGATTCATGCCGGGTTTGGTTCATGCTGGGTTTGGTTCATGCTGGGTTTGGTTCATGCTGGGTTTGATTAGTGCCGGGTTTGATTAGTGCCGGGTTTGATTCATGCTGGGTTTGGTTCGTGCCGGGTTTGGTTCGTGCCGGGTTTGATTCGTGCCGGGTTTGGTTCGTGCCGGGTTTGGTTCGTGCCGGGTTTGGTTCGTGCCGGGTTTGGTTCGTGCCGGGTTTGGTTAGTTCAGGGATTGATTAGTGCCGGGTTTGATTAATGCCGGTTTTGGTTAGTTCAGGGTTTGATTAATGCTGGTTTTGGTTAATGCCGGTTTTGGTTAGTTCGGGGTTCGATTAGTTCAGGGTTCGATTAGTTCAGGGTTCGATTAGTGCCGGGTTCGATTAGTGCCGGGTTTGGTTCGTGCCGGGTTTGGTTCGTGCCGGGAGATGTTATCTAGGTTATCTGTTGCAGGACATGTTCCTCTCGCCCATCTGTAATGATAAACCTCTGCATGTAAGCTCAGCCCCTGATCAGATCCTCCTCTCTATTCCAGAGCGACGCCCCGTCTCCTCTGCACAGCGGCCCAGCAGAAGAGCTCTGGAGCAGGGTCAGAGGAGGAGAATGGAGCACAGAAACCCGAACCGTCCGCTGCAGAGAAGGCCTTAACTGAGGAGAAAGTCCAGCTGGAGGAACAGGTCAAAGAACTGACGGTAAGAGGAGGCCACACCACCTGTGTTTGAAGAATAGGGGGAACACCACCACCCTCTGTGGGGCAGATTGGGGTTCGGTTCAGGAACTGAACACCTCCATACAGTGACTGGAGTTCACAGAGAAGATCAGCACCCAGACCTGCGATCTACTGACCAACATCTCAATAACCTCCCTGACCAACAGCACACTCTTATATGAAGTTAATTTAATATACTTATATAGAGACACTCTCACTGACCAACAACTTTCTGTTTATTTGGGTTTATTGTAATGTTATATAGAGTTAATTACAGGTAGACGCTCTCACTGACCACTGACTTTGTTTATCTGGGTTTATTCTAATGTTATATAGAGTTAATTACAGGTAGACGCTCTCACTGACCACTGACTTTGTTTATCTGGGTTTATTCTAATGTTATATAGAGTTAATTACAGGTAGACGCTCTCACTGACCACTGACTTTGTTTATCTGGGTTTATTCTAATGTTATATAGAGTTAATTACAGGTAGACACTCTCACTGACCACTCACTTTATGTTTATTTGGGTTTATTCTAATGTTATATAGAGTTAATTACAGGTAGACACTCTCACTGACCACTGACTTTATGTGTATTTGGGTTTATTCTAATGTTATATAGAGTTAATTACAGGTAGACACTCTCACTGACCACTGACTGTGTTTATTTGGGTTTATTCTAATGTTATATAGAGTTAATTACAGGTAGACACTCTCACTGACCACTGACTATGTTTATTTGGGTTTATTCTAATGTTATATAGAGTTAATTACAGGTAGACACTCTCACTGACCACTGACTGTGTTTATTTGGGTTTATTCTAATGTTATATAGAGTTAATTACAGGTAGACACTCTCACTGACCACTGACTATGTTTATTTGGGTTTATTCTAATGTTATATAGAGTTAATTACAGGTAGACGCTCTCACTGACCACTGACTTTGTTTATCTGGGTTTATTCTAATGTTATATAGAGTTAATTACAGGTAGACGCTCTCACTGACCACTGACTTTGTTTATCTGGGTTTATTCTAATGTTATATAGAGTTAATTACAGGTAGACGCTCTCACTGACCACTGACTTTGTTTATCTGGGTTTATTCTAATGTTATATAGAGTTAATTACAGGTAGACACTCTCACTGACCACTCACTTTATGTTTATTTGGGTTTATTCTAATGTTATATAGAGTTAATTACAGGTAGACACTCTCACTGACCACTGACTTTATGTGTATTTGGGTTTATTCTAATGTTATATAGAGTTAATTACAGGTAGACACTCTCACTGACCACTGACTGTGTTTATTTGGGTTTATTCTAATGTTATATAGAGTTAATTACAGGTAGACACTCTCACTGACCACTGACTATGTTTATTTGGGTTTATTCTAATGTTATATAGAGTTAATTACAGGTAGACACTCTCACTGACCACTGACTGTGTTTATTTGGGTTTATTCTAATGTTATATAGAGTTAATTACAGGTAGACACTCTCACTGACCACTGACTATGTTTATTTGGGTTTATTCTAATGTTATATAGAGTTAATTACAGGTAGACACTCTCACTGACCACTGACTGTGTTTATTTGGGTTTATTCTAATGTTATATAGAGTTAATTACAGGTAGACACTCTCACTGACCACTGACTATGATTATTTGGGTTTATTCTAATGTTATATAGAGTTAATTACAGGTAGACGCTCTCACTGACCACTCACTTTATGTTTATTTGGGTTTATTCTAATGTTATATAGAGTTAATTACAGGTAGACACTCTCACTGACCACTGACTTTATGTGTATTTGGGTTTATTCTAATGTTATATAGAGTTAATTACAGGTAGACACTCTCACTGACCACTGACTGTGTTTATTTGGGTTTATTCTAATGTTATATAGAGTTAATTACAGGTAGACACTCTCACTGACCACTGACTATGTTTATTTGGGTTTATTCTAATGTTATAGAGTTAAACACAATAAAATATCTAAAATTCTTTGTTATGAATGCTGATTAAAGACGTTTCTGAAGGTGTGAGTTCAGTCAGATTACCTCCGCTGATCAGATGGAGATGCTGATCAGACGTCCTGATGTTTAAATATGATCAAGAAGACGTTAAGGTGTTATTGGGGTGTCCTCATTGTGCTGGCGCTCTGACAGCTGCAGTAATGCTGGATTAACCTGTATGTGTTTGGTTGCAGGATAAATACAAGCGGGCGCTGGCCGACACGGAGAACATTCGGCAGAGGAGTCACAAGATGATAGACGAGGCGAAGCTGTACGGTGAGTTAATCTTCGACACTCTGATGGAAATAAGGAGGGATGTGTAGGAACCCTAGCAGGTATACGAACACTGAAGATGCAAGTAAATGAATTGTGTTAATGGATCTCCACCAACTTGTAACCGATGTTGGTCATTATTGTTCATTTAACCTTTAAATGAATGACCACTTCCACTTCTTGGGTCATTAGCAGCCCTGCCCTTTCGTCCAACACAATCTGGGACCCTAAGACCCCGTCCCAGAGTTCACATTATTGTAGAAAACAATAATTCTAGCGCCTCTGCTGGCTGGTTGCAGTATGATGTGTAGCTCCGCCCATCCCCATATGTTTCGGTGACCAAACAGACTCGCCCATTTTCTGTCTCATTCACCTACTCTTAACTGTCTTTCCATCTCCAGAGTCTCTAACCTGCAGCAGTTAGTCTTCCTGTTCTGATATCGGCCCTTTTTTCCCTCGGGCCACTTAGGAGTGAAGTGATTGACAGACAGGCTGGTCGTCTGCAGCAGGACCTGCATGGTGCCCCCTTTCTGTTCAGTACACTTTTACTGCTGAAACGTCCACTTGCCGGACAAACCGGGAATCCAGAGGGAAAACCACTCAGCTTCTGCGCTGGAAGCTCAGTGAAGGCGGTCTGAGACACTGAGGCTCAGTCTGGGAGAAGGGGGCAGGTCTACTAAAAGAGTAGGCGAGTCTGGCCCGGCCTCTACTGAGCAGTATCTGGTTGCAAATTTGACAACATGGTGGAGAGACCCTTTGGGCCTTACTGGGTTCCAAAAGAGCAATTACCAGCTGTGATGCTGTAACTATACATGCAGTGCTTTAATCTGGTCCCCCCTGCTGTTCTAGGAATCCAGGGCTTCTGCAAAGATCTACTGGAGGTGGCGGACATCCTGGAGAAGGCGACTGAGAGCGTGCCTAAAGAGGAAGTGACCTCAAAGAACCCTCACTTGAAGAACCTGTACGACGGGCTGGTGATGACTGAGGTCCAGATCCAGAAGGTCTTCTCCAAGCATGGTCTGGTGAAGCTAGACCCCGTTGGGCAGAAGTTCGACCCTTATGAGCACGAAGCCCTCTTCCACGCCCCCATCGAGGGCAAGGAGCCTGGCACGGTTGCCGTGGTCACCAAAGTAGGCTATAAGATTCATGGCCGCACCCTCCGGCCGGCCTTGGTGGGGGTGGTGAAAGAGTCCTCCTAACGGGTCTGTCCATGCACTGCCCACTGATGGCTTCTTCTAGAACTACTGTTGTGAGATTGGACCAGCTGAAGCTCAGTCTATATCACAATACCTACATTTAGAGTGTTATTAATATTCACCCTAATGAGACTGTAGCTCCGCCTCCTCAGTGTATATCACAATACCTACATTTAGAGCGTTATTAATATTCACCCTAATGAGAGACTGTAGCTCCGCCTCCTCAGTGTATATCACAATACCTACATTTAGAGTGTTATTAATATTCACCCTAATGAGACTGTAGCTCCGCCTCCTCAGTGTATATCACAATACCTACATTTAGAGTGTTATTAATATTCACCCTAATGAGACTGTAGCTCCGCCTCCTCAGTGTATATCACAATACCTACATTTAGAGCGTTATTAATATTCACCCTAATGAGAGACTGTAGCTCCGCCTCCTCAGTGTATATCACAATACCTACATTTAGAGTTATTAATATTCACCCTAATGAGAGACTGTAGCTCCGCCTCCTCAGTGTATATCACAAGCGCGGGAGACTGCAGTAAATGCTGTAAAAGTAGGTATTGTGATTATATACTGAGGAGGCGGAGCTACAGTGTCTGATTCTGTAAAGCTTGTCTAATCTCACAACAGCAGGTATGAAGGTAAGCGTTTGTGGGCGGTGCTTGGAGAGGTAAGCTGGTTCGGTTCCGTTGCAGTGACGGACAGGAGGTCCGTTTTGGGACGAGCCGTCCAGTCTTGGAGTTCCATGAAGAGGCTGGACTCTTGCCACACACTGACGACCAACAGTTTGAATGATGGTGGACTGGTTGAGCCTCTTGGAGTTGTGAAGAACATCAGCTATGATCATGGGTGCATTTTTGGGAGGCATGAGCGGCACGTGGTGAAGATACGTGGATTTCTACTATTGATTTAGTGTTTATGTTCTGTAGTCTTTCAGATGTATGTATATGATCCAGTTTGTCCAAATGTCTGTCTGGAAAGAGGCCTTAATTGGCGTTCGTACATGTCCAAAAGTATGTAGACACCTTCTTCTCCAGGGTTTCTCCTGAAATTAAGGCCATTAGCCAAGACTCTGTCCCCATTTCATGTTTGTGGACACCTCCTTTAAAGAATGCATTCAGCTATTGCTGACAGCTTGTCTAGTCCCTGTAGAGAAGAAGTACTGCCAATAGAATAGGACTCTCTGGAGCAGATCAACATCATGACCCTATTGGCTCCATGCTGCCTAATAATGCCAGGTGTGGGCTAGAGGGGTATAAAGCCCCCCCAGCATTGAGGAGCTGCGTATTCTGGAATGATGGTGGAGCTCCATCCAGTACTTTTGGATGGGATGAGTAGGGGAGTTGGAGATGAGGCGGAGTGGTCATCATCATCCAACATCCTGACCTCACCTTTTTGCTGAATGCAATCAAATTCTCACAGCAATGCTCCCCCAAAAAGGCTCCAACTAAATCAGGGTTAGCTGGTTCCTCGATTTCAGAAGAAACAGTGAATGAGCAGCAATGGGAAGTAGATGAACACCTTCATTAGAAGGGGTGTCCGAATACTTTTGGACGTGTGTGTATTTTTCAGAATTTGAATACAGTTTCTGTTCTAGATACTTTTCAGTAAAAAGGCCTGAAACATGTGTGCATGAAGTAAAAGGTCCTCTAAAGTTCATGTGGATTTGTGCTGCTTTGCCTCTTCATTACATTTGACTCGGTAGCGCCATCTGCTGGACGGGATCTTGGTATTGCATCAAATCTTTATTTAGTATTTTATTTTAGTATGAGCTCTATAACACATCAACTATAATATGATATTTAGTTTATTATAATCAGTCATTTGTTAAAATGGGTCTATTTTTAAATATACTGTGAAAGAAATTGATTGATTGTTAAATTTTATTTATTTCTATGGAAAAGTTTTGAACTACAGTATTTCTTTTTAATCCATTAGAATTAATCAGGCTGTTTCTGTACCTTTAAGACTGTCATATGTAAATAAGCTCATCTGATTGGCTGATTCCGTCATTCTGAAAACAGTCCGAGCTGAACCACCTCCCATAACCGTACATCTGGGTTTTAGGCAAGGGGCGGAGCTTGTGTAGGCACAATAACCTGCTCTGTTGTTTGTTATTGTATTAATACTATATTTACTTTTTTTATCTTGATTTTTCAGATTTAAAATATTATCAGTTTTATCTCATAGGGACTCAACAGGGGCTAATTATTTATATATATAAAAAGATAAATGTGAAATAATAAAGAATAAAAATTCAAATTATTTGTAGCAGTATTTTCACTGCTCATAAACAAGAACATTTGCACCCTCTAGAGGAACGTGAGGAGAACTGCACAGGTCCCATTAAAGGTCTCGAACGCCTGACACCATGAAAACAGGGTTAGGTTTCATCATTACTGTGTGGTGTTTGGAGTGAGGGAGGAAAGGTACTGTTTAAAACCATAAACCAGCCAATCAGAGCAGAGCAGGTTGCCCACCCATGAGCCCTCTTAAAACCAGTGTGTTTAATCAGAGGTTAAAATAACAGGGTGGTAAATAGGCCTGAAACAGGACATTACGCATGCTTCACCCCAAAGAACGTAATACATGTAATCAATAAATGCATTTTAGGGCATCTTTCAGGTTATGTGGAACAAACAAACAAATAAATAAATAAATAAATAAGGACGGACGCCTGGCTTTGTACGAACACTTTAATACAAAATAGAAGATGTGTTAAACTGTGTGCAGTGAGAATCAGAAGGCCTGAAAATATAGCTTTCCCAAACAGCTCCACCGTACTGAACAGCTTTAGAAACGTGGAGGAAATGAAGAGCGGCGTGCTGCCGCCACCAGACTGAACACAAGGGTTTCTTTTTTTTCTTTCTTTCTTTTTTACAAAACTTATAAAAATGCATTTGAAATAAAATACTTTACATTTCACAGATCGGTTTTCCTCACTCAGCAGCCGTCCCCCTCCTGCACATCTTAAATTATCTTACAAAAAAACAGTATTTACAGGACCTAAAACAGCAGGGTCACTCCTGTGACCTTCAAATACAACACCACCCCCAGCGGGAGAGAACGTCCCTGTATACCAGGTAACAAACGGCAAAAAAAAATCAGAATTTAATCAACTTAATTAACAAAAAAAAAATCTGAATTTAATCAACTTAATTAACAAAACAAACCAAAAAAATTTTATCAACTTAAAAAAAAAAATTAAATCAACAAAAAAAGAATTTAATCAACTAATAAAAAAAGAATTTAAATCAACTAACAAAACAAAAAAAAACTGAATTTAATAAACTTAATAAAAAAAACAAAGACAAATAAAACTGAATTTAATCAACTTAATAAAAAAAACAAACTAAAAGGCACATAAAACAGAATTTAATAAACTTAAAACAACAAAAAAAACAATTAAATTAACTTAATCAACAAAAATAAAAAGGAATTTTATCAACGTAATTTGAAAAAAGGGGCGGTCCAAAACAGAATTATTTGTCAATCATTGGAGAGGATCAATTTACAGGTTTACAGGAGCAAAACTACACCTTCATCTACAGTAGCATCAATCAGAGCCTGACAGCGCCACCTACTGATTTCCCTGCCAATATGCACCTGCCTGGAGTTCGTGAGGCTTTAAAGAGCTCAAATCATAGAAAGGGAAAGTGTTCAGTGATGTCACAAAGAGCAGCTAATTTGCATATCCCCGCCTATTCAGGCTACCTCAGTTTAGCCCCACCCCCACTCCTTATAACTTCAGTTATATAGTATGTTTCAGGTCTGAGTGCTTTTTGAACTGCACCTTCACACACAGCAGGATCAATCAGAGCCCGACAGCGCCGCCTACTGGTTTTCCTGCCATAATGCACCTGCCTGGAGATAGTGAGGGTTTAAAGAGCTCATGTCATTAAAAAAAAATAATTAACCCCACCCCCCCTCCCCCTGACCATGGTCCAGATATGGTACAGCTTGTTTCAAGGTCAAATTTTCAAAGAGCACCTAATTTACATATCTCCGCCTATTTAGGGTATCACGTTTTAGCACCTCCCACTACCGATAACCTGGGTTATAAGCCTGAATGGGTGGGGAGCTTATAACTAAAGCTACAAGAACTCTTTTTAACCAGACTCAGCCAATCAGAACAGAGCTGATTTACATAAGCATTTTTTTCTCTGATCTGACTGACTCATTTACATATCCCCGCCTATTCATGCTACCACAGTTTAGCCCTGCTCACACTGCATAACTCAAAGTCATAAGAAGTGTTCTAGCTTTGACTGCTTTTTGAATGAGGTACAGCCAATCAGAATAGAGCTCGTTTACATACAGCCGTGCATACATTTCCTCTGAAATGCACCGTAGTTCCTCTCTTACTGGCGGACAATGGGTTTGGGTTAGCTGGTTAGCACAACAGAGGTTAGCTTATCATGCTAACTGGGGCTCGCGTGTTAGCCTGGCTCAGCTTAATTTCAAATACACTATATGGTCAAAAGTATTTGGACACCTGCTCTTTCCCTGTTTCTCAAGAAGAGTTGGTCCTGCTTTTGTTGGAGGAGGATTTGATTGCATTCAGCCACAAGAGTATTAGAAAGGTCAGGATGTTGGATGATCACCACACCACCCCACCTCACCTCCTCCTCCTCCTCCTCATCATCATCATCATCCCCAACTCCCCTCCACAGCTCACCGCTGGGGGGGCTTTATACCCCTCTAGCCCACGCCTAACATTAGACAGCAGGGTGCTAATAGGGTCATGATGAGTCTTATTCTTCTCTACAGGGACTAGACAAGCCGTGTGTGTGCATCTGTGTCATGCATTCGTTAGAAGGGGTGGCCATAAATATTTGGACAACCAGAATTGTTTAATAAACTGAAAATTTAAGTATGAACTTTGGCTAAATCCCAGTTTCTGATCACTTGTATAAAAGGGGGCGCCCTCCAACATCCTACGATGAACTAAACAAGCCTATGTGAGCGTCCCGAGACCCCTCTTGCTTCCAGGATTGTGACTGTGCATCAGAAGCCATAAGCTGGAGGCTCAGGTTACGACAGCAGGGCAGAGGGGCAGAACAGAGGACGAGAGACAAGGACACTTGTTCGCTTCTGTCCTCTACCCAGCTCGTTCGTATTCAGGCGTGCAGCTCCTTCAGACAGCATCATTTACATTTAAATAGGAGAGAGAGAGAGAGAGAGAGAGAGAGAGAGAAGGCAAATGGACAGAAGCGCTCGACTGGGGAAAAAATTAAAAAAATTAAAAAGTGAAGAGAAATACCAGCTGTGCTTCTTCGTGGAGCTCCTTATCTCACAGAGCTTTGAGGCCTGGAAAAGATCACAGTGCTTCTCCTTTATCTGCATAGGTACCGCGGTTCTGCCAGATAGCGTAGGGCGGATTAAGCTAAGGGACGATTCTGCTGGACTGAGCTCAACTCTACAATACACCCCATTTCCCCTCCCAAGACAGCAGAACCACCACTTCTGGGTCCCTGAAGAAGCCTTCAATCAGTCAACTAAGATGTAAACACAGTCAATCAGAGCAAGGTTTGGAGTTCTAGATAACCCCCCCCAGTCAGAGCTGGAGTTCTACAGTGGAGGTTCTAGATAAGCTCCCCAGTCAGAACTGGAGTTCTACAGTGGAGGTTCTAAATAAGCTCCCCCAGTCAGAGCTGTTCTACAGTGGAGGTTCTAGATAAGCTCCCCCAGTCAGAGCTGTGGTTCTACAGTGGAGGTGAAGGGAAGCAGACGTCTGAAGCTCTAATAATAAAAGCTCCTCACAGAAAGTTCTTCACCTAATGGTGATGAAGACGCTGCCTGATGCCTGAGACACGGTTCTACCAGAGTTCTGAGAAGAGCTCGGCTCTAGAACCTGCTTTTAGAACCAGATCATTAAAATGGTGGAGGGATACATGCTGCAGGGTGTAGTGCGGCTACAGAAAGTAGTCCCTAAAGAAAACTGCATTAGTGGAGATTCTCTATTCACTATTTTACCATCATCATCTTCATCATCATCATCATCACCTCGTGTAGCTGCACTGGTGGGTTTGGGTAGGAGATAAATTATGGGCTGTATCTGTGTTGTAGTCATGGCGACCGACGCCTGCCTCCATTCACCTCCACTGTAGAGAGATCAGAGTGGGTCAGTTTTAACTGCTAAAGGACCTCCACATCACATAAAGGTTCACAGGTACAGGACTGGAGGTCCCTTAATATCCAACTAACCCGTATCCCCCTAAACATCAGGTTTGATCTACACTAGATTAGATCTAAGCCTCAGTGCTCGTGTCGTGCATTTCCTACAACTTTGAGGAAAATCAGCCAATCAGTGCATTTCACATCCCAGCACAAGCCAAACACAACCTGTTCTGACCTCTTTAAGCAAATCCGAAATGATTAGAGCGGATTAATCAATGGCCTCAAAACCAGTCACATCCGGACTTCAGGGCTCGTCACAGTCCAAAACACCGACAGGTACCAATAGAGTATTTTCCCCTATCTAGAAATACCAAACCATGAAGGAAAGCAAACACAGCCAGGGCCCGGCCGATATATCAATGTTCTCCGACGATACTGATGAAATAGGCTTTTTTTGGTTGTTGTTTTTTTTTTTGGTTCTGGCAAAATTACTGCAGATAACTCGGCAATAATTCGACTTTCTCAAACCTTTAACTGGAATAAAGTCAGCAATCACCTACAGCACGCTGAGGCAAGGCTGGCAGGAGATCAAGACCTTCAAAAACCATGTGTCTGTAGCAGCGGTGGGCAATAGGACAGTATTTTACAGTATAAATGATCATTTATTTTTTAAATAAAATATACAAAATAGCTTTCTACCCTGTTTCATTACAGAGAGGGATCAGCCCTGTTTACCTGAACGGAGAACTGCAGATTTGTTTAATGTATTTATTGAATAATTTTATTTGATTAAATATATAAACTGTGTTCACTAATGCTGAGTATTTGAGCAGATTTGTAAAAGGAATCTGCTGCTACTGATGCATTTGATCTATTAATTGTGATAAATATTGTGTAAACTTCTTTAAATGTTACCATATCGCCCAGCCCTAGTTTCATCTACTGGACTTTCAGCTGAATCCTTTAATAAACAGAAAACGGAGTAAATAAGCAGCTCTTATTTTTGCTTAATTACAATCTGTATTAAATTAATTATGAATTTCGGGAACTGTCCCATCTAGGGCTGGACGATACGGTAAAAAAAATATTATAGCACAATATTTACAGACATTTATATAATATAACATTTATATATATATATATATATATAATGTATAATTATAATAATATTATAATATAATATGTATTGTGATATTTTGACATTGCTGCTCTTCGTCCAGTTAAACAGCACGAGTATGTGTTTATAGAGCAGGACTATGCTCTCCGTTAGGGCTGCATAACATTGGGATGTGCAAAAGTAACATCGCATGACGTGCAAAATCATGAAATTTCAATAAATTAAAATGAATTTTGTGCTTTTTAACGACATAATCTGACTCTGTTAGCTACATCTGCTCAATATCACTTATTTACTCCAGTATTTGATACACTGGGTGAATTACTGATACCATAACATGTAGGATCATTGACTTCTGGTGATCTTCCTGGTTAAATTCCTGTATTTTATTTATATATATATAAATTGCAGAACAACAAAATATTGCAATGTCCAATATCACTCCAATATCGTGCAGCCCTACTCTCTATATACTGAAATCTCTATATACTGTTCTTTAAGCACTGACCTCCACAATATGCTCAGAAAAGTGTTTTATGCATCACAATAATAAACCTGATCACAATACTATGAAATATCGTCTTATTGCCCACCCTTACTCACATCCCTGTCATATTTTATTGATGTATCGTGAGTACAGTGATCGCTTTTGGAGTTTTGCCTCAAATTTGTTTTATTGTTTATTAATTTAAGAAATGAAAGTGAAAGTAAACAACTGACTCTCTTATTCAGGGGTGGGCGGTTCTGTCCTGGTGGGCCGGATTCCTGCTCAGTTTGAGCTTTTCCTGCTCAAGCACACCTGCTTGAACTCACCTGCCAGGTGTAGTCGGCCTGCTGGAGCAGGGAAATCAGCAAACTGTGCTGGACTCTGGCCCTCGTTGCCCACCCCTGCTCTTATTTCTGCTGCAGAATATTTCATTAGCAGTTGAATTATGACGATCTTGAGATTTCTACACTCCTCCTGAATCCTGCTTTCTGAACAGAGCCTCTTAGGACCTTCTCAGACCCCCCTGCTTTGTGAATATGTGACTGTGCATCAGAAAAGAAGAAAGGAGGGGAAAAGCCAGTGAAAAGAAGCCATACGCTGGAGGGTCAGGTTATGACAGCAGGGCAGGGAGGTCCCTCTGTCCTCCTCCGTCCTCTACCCAGCTCGTTCGTATTCAGGTGCAGCTCCTTCAGACGGCATCATTTCCATTTAAATAGTGGAAATATTGCTTAGAGATGAGGAGATATTAAGGGGCTCCAAAGTGTATGCAAGGTCAGAAACCACCTACGGCATTTAAAGGCAAAAGCAGGCACGACCAGAAAGCCTCCAGACGAAGGGACAGGGTATCTTCAGGGTCTCCGCAGGCAGGTAAATTAACATGGAGCAGTCACACACAAACAGCACAGACCAACTAACCTATCCCCCTGCCTCAGGAAAAGCAGAGGAACAGCAACTAAGGCAGGACGAAGCTTGGATTGCTTGGGGTTTTTCTTTCTTCTTCTAGCTTTGAAAAAATGATAAGTTAATGCCAAATTAAAAGGAACGCTCCAAGAAATGAAGAACGCTTATCAAACTAGTTTTAGCATCGTCACACACCCTGACAGGACCACCGCGGTCAGCTTATGGTTAGCAGTATTTTTTTTTTTTTGATCAAATAAAACAAATATGAATGCACCAAGAAATCTCCTGCATCTCCTGCACCCTGGTTCTTCTAATCGCTGATCTCTGCTTGTTGGGGAGGACCCGGTGGAAGCGTTCTCCTCCCAAGAAGCAGAACAGCCTCAATGCTGCATATAATAAAGCTAGTCCGACAGGGCAACCATAATAACACTGTGGCGATGCCACCTCAACCCGTAGAAAGCCTCCGCGCCAAGTTCTTTCAGATAGCAAAAATATATAAAGGCGTATTCCTCTGAAACCTGATATGCTCGTCAATGGTAAATGGTTCTCTCTCGGTTCTTAAATTCTCCTATGACCAGAATCCGGATGACGGTAAGATCACCCAAGGTTTTTTAATCCAAGTAACTCAAGTGAGATTCCTTAGAAAACAGTAGAAAAGAAGAGCAAAGAAGTTGTGAGGGCAGCTTAGGCTGCAGTCAGCGTCCCGCAACCTCCAGACGCTCTCCATGAGGACCCACCCAACCAACGTCTGAAGCGTCTGGGAGATGCCTCATGATCAACCAGTAGAAAATAACGAGCAGTTTCCAAGAAGGCCGAGCCTCCAGTCAGCGTTAGGCGGCGTCTCGAGATATCCAGCCACTCTCCGTGAGGAAGTTGAGGATGCGTCTCTTCAGCACTTTGTCCAAGTAGCCCGGCAGGCGACTCTTCGCCGGGACGCCCTGCCTCTTCTGCAGGTGGTCCTTGATGATGATGGTCTTGACGGTCAAGTAGCGCGTGGGACTCAAATTGAGGGAGTTGCAAAGAACCTTCTCGCGATCGGAAAGCAGCTCGAAGCCTGTTAAGTGTTCGATGGCTGCGAATTCGCCGTCCTTCCCCTCCTCTTTGACGGCTCCTCCTCCTCCTCCTCCTACCCCACCGGTCCCCCCGCCAGCAGCACCGGCGCCGCCTCCTCCGATTCCAGAGGAGCCTCCTAAACTTCCACCGCCTCCACTGCCCCTCTTGGAGCTCTTGTTCTCTTTCCGTTTCTCTCGCTTGTGCCTGGCTGCCTCGTACTCGGCCGACTCGTCCAGCCGGGTGATCCCGTTGCGGCGGTACCGCTGCAGCTCTCGCACCTTGGCCCGCAAAACCCGCTCCTTGTGCATGTTGTCGAAAAAGTCCTCGAACTCCCGATGCGCCATGAACTGGCACAGCGGCCGCAGCTTCGTCCGCTGCTCGCGCTCCTCCTTCGTGATCTTGCGCTTGGGCGCCGAGGACGCTGGCGTCGCGGCCGTCGCTACAGAAACCGGGGCTCCCGTCACCGCTTGAGCGTTCGTGGTGCCGCTTCCGCCGGACAGCCCCGTTCCTCCAGTCCCTCCTGTCCCGGCTCCCCCGGTGCCGCCCGGCCTGTCCCGCTCCTTGTCCTTCTTGTCCCGCCCCAGGAACGCAGGAACCAGGTTGTAGTCCCGGGCGATGTTCTTCCGCCGCTGCCGCTCCCGCAGCTTCCGCACGTACATGTCCACGTGGGCGCGCTTCATTTCGATCTCCACGTCCTCATCGTCGTAGTTGACCGACAGCCCGCTGATGAGCTTCTCCGCCTCCTGGTCGTACTCGATCTCGTAGTCGTCCCTCAGAGGCATGTAGCCCAGCTGTTGCTGCTCGGCCACCGAAATGTCCAGCGGGGGTAAAGGGGTGGTCAGGCTGGGGGACAGTGGACCCCCTCCTGGGCAGGTGTGGTCTGTCACACGGTTGGGAATGCTGTCAGGGATGCAGGCCTTGCCCAAGTTGCCGTGGATGTACATGCTGACGTAGTGGTCCATCACTTCCTGAGGGGTGCGAGAGGCTCCGACGTGGGCGGCCATGTCCTCCTACAACAAACACCATACATTTGAAGTCACGTAGCACCACATTACACCCCCTCACAGCTCATTTAAGCATAATTAACCCTTAAACAAAATTATCATGTATTTGTATGAATTAATTTGCCCATAATAAACCTATAGCCTGGAGTTATAATGGTCCACACTGGGACCATTTGGCACAGAAACTACCCATCTATGCCCATCTTTTACCATAATAAACCCAAAATATTAAAGCTATCATGGTATAAAAGTGGAAATTCATCAAAATATTACTTAACGGACTGAAAGGAACACTTGTATACACTCATTTCCAGTCCCCCAGCAACACACCAACACCATTCACTGCTTATTTAAGCACAATAAACCCCAAAACTAAGTTCTAATGTGTTTTATTAAATTTATCCCACCAGGTTCAAACAGAATCTTATTCCCAGTTTAGCAGATTCTGCTCATCTGATCATAATAAACCCAAACCTGAGCTATAATGGTTCACACTGGGACCATTAAGCACATAATTCCTCACCTTAACTAATAAGTTAATTTTAATATTGTGGTTTTAGTTTATTATGTTTTGCACAGAACTGATTTAATGACACCAGTTCACATCAACCGGTGTTCAGATTTAAAGTGGGTCTGTTCCACTCTGGGACAACTTATCACTAAAGTACCAATCTATAGGTGACCAATTGCCCTTATTAGACCTATAATAAAAGTATAAATGCATCCAAATGTCTAAATGGAAGTAGTTTTTAATAACTTCTAGGGTTTACTGCCCCCCAGTCCAGTCTGAATCTTATACACAGTGTGTATTATAAATGGTATAAATGGCTACTCAGCTACCAATGCCTATTTTAACCATAATAAACCTATACTATTCATTATCAATCATTATTATTATTATTATTATTATTATTATTATTATTATTATAATGGACTTAAAACAAAAATGCATCCAAATATCTGAATGGAACTAGTATTTATATCCACTTCTGTTGAAATTTCAAACCAATCAGCACCACACATGGATCAATAACAGATATTTTAACCACAACAAATCATTAAAACTTTCTAAAAAGTTCTAATGTGTTTTATTAAATTTATCCCACCAGGTTCAAACAGAATCTTATTCCCTGTTTAGCAGATTCTGCTCATCTGAACGTAATAAACCCAAAACCTGAGCTATAATGGGTCACACTTTACCCTTAATAAAACTATAATATTAATATTAACATTATTAAATTTTCCACTTCTGTTACCATGTCAAATCAATCAGCAACACACATTAATTAATAACATTAATAACAGCTCTTCTAACCATAATAAATAATTAAAACTACATTATAAAGTGATTTAACTGAGTTTAAGCCCAGTTCAGCTCCCAGACCCACAGTCTGGAGTTATAATGGTCCACACTGGGACCATTTGGCACAGAGACGACCCATCTATGCCCATCTTTTACCATAATAAACCACAATATTAAAGCTATCATGGTATAAAAGTGAAAATTCATCAAAATATTACTTAACGGACTGAAAGGAACACTTGTATACACTCATTTCCAGTCCCATGATAAACCCACAGTCTGGAGTTAGGATGGGTCACACTGGGACCATTCGGCACATAATTCCTCACAATCAACACTTAATAAAACCCTTAATAAAGCTATAATATTAATATTAACATTATTCACTTCTGTTTACACTTCTGTTTCAAATCAATCAGCACTACATATTAATTAATAACATTAATAACAGCTCTTTTAACCATAATAAATCCTAAAAACTACATTATAAAGTGATTTAACTGAGTTTAAGCCCAGTTCAGCTTCTCTCTGCTCATAATAAACCCCCAGTCTGGAGTTAGGATGGGTCACACTGGGACCATCCAGCACATAATTCCTCACCATCAACACTTTTCCCCTTATTAACATTAATATTATTACATTAATAACAGCCCTTTTAACCATAATAAATCCTAAAAACTACATAATAAAGGGATTTAATTCAGATCATCTGATCATAATAAACCCCCAGTCTGGAGCTATAGTGGGTCACATCGGGACCATTCAGCACATAATTCCTCACCATCAACACTTTTCTCCTTAATAAAGCTATAATATTAATATTAACATTAATATTATTACATTACACACTTCTGTTTCACATCAATTAGCACCACATATTAATTAATAACATTAATAACAGCTCTTTTAACTATAATAAAGTGATTTAATTGAGTTTAAGCCCAGTTCAGCTCCCAGACCCCCAGTCTGGAGTTAGGATGGGTCACACTGGGACCATTTGGCACATAATTCCTCACCATCAACACCTAATAAAACCCTTAATAAAAGTATAATATTAATATTAACATTAATATTATTACATTACACACTTCTGTTTCACATCAATCAGCACCACATATTAATTAATAACATTAATAACAGCTCTTTTAACTATAATAAATCCTAAAAACTACATAATAAAGTGATTTAATTGAGTTTAAGCTCAGTTCAGCTCCCAGACCCCCAGTCTGGAGTTAGGATGGGTCACACTGGGACCCTCCAGCACATAATTCCTCACCATCAACACCTAATAAAACCCTTAATAAAGCTATAATATTAATATTAACATTATTCACTTCTGTTTACACTTCTGTTTCACATCAATCAGCACTACATATTAATTAATAACATTAATAACAGCTCTTTTAACCATAATAAAGTGATTTAATTGAGTTTAAGCTCAGTTCAGCTCCCAGACCCCCAGTCTGGAGTTAGGATGGGTCACACTGGGACCCTCCAGCACAGATCTGTGCATATTTACCATAATAAACCTGTAATATTAATGATATTCTGGGTTTTTACTGGGAGAGGTGCATCACATCAGGACTTCAGTGAACGGGATCAGCCTCTGTTTACATCTCAGGACCCCCAGCCCCGCATTAGGACCCCCAGCCCACTGAAGCCCACTGAA
The DNA here is from genome assembly GCF_030463535.1 of Salminus brasiliensis. Taxonomy (NCBI): domain Eukaryota; kingdom Metazoa; phylum Chordata; class Actinopteri; order Characiformes; family Bryconidae; genus Salminus; species Salminus brasiliensis. The sequence continues at coordinate 2,134,632 of NC_132886.1, forward strand.
GCCCACTCCACTCCACTAAGTTCTAATGGGCGCTAACTGAGCTCATCCCGCCCGGTTCAGCCTGAGTTCAGAACCGCAGCCCTCCAGCCCCGCTGTACACCCCTAACAGAGCCCCTGGAGCGGGTCGGAGCCCGGGCAGGACGGGGTGAGGCGTGTACCCAGTTGCCGAAGCCGTACTGCTCGATGGCGTCCAGCAGGCTCTGCTCCTCTCTGCCCGTCCAGCCTCCCTCCGCCTCGGCTCCCCACAGGGCGAACCGGCCTCCATCCACCTGCTGGTATCCGTGCCATCTGCGGTGGTTGCCGATCTCCGCGCCGGCCGAGAAGCACTCGGGGCACAGCTCGATGTCCGGGCAGTCCGTGCAGCGGATCCGCAGGTTGCTCACGTCCGACAGGCAGTTCACACAGTACTTCTTCCCCAGGTCCGCCATTTCTGCTCCTGCTGCTGCTGGAGCCGCGCAGAGCTGCACTGCGCATGCGCGCCGCTCCGCCCCCCTGCCTCATTAATATTAACAAAGCGCCGCCGAGCTGAGGGAGCTGTTGAATATTCATGAGGAGGAACACTGAGGCGCCGCTGATTGGCTCAGCGAAAAGCCGTATCCGGGACAACCAGCGTGAAAACACCGGAGAGGGAGAGCTGAGAAGGTGAGGATCCCCGGCTTTAATAAGCTGATATTTTATTATATTCATATTATTGAGTGATCAGTGATGGTACACACACACACACACACACACACACACACTAGATATATATAACTAGCTGTATAGCTCTCTATCCATTTAAGTTAGCTATATATGCTTCTGGGTAACCCTCTACACTCCTGTTTCTTTATTTATTTACTGTCTTGTGCAAAAGTTTGGGTACCATTGATCACCCTTTATTATTTTATTTATTACTGCACTGCCTTTTATCTCATAGGTTCAAAAGAATATATTTGTTTTTTACATTTTTCTATTTATTGTTTCTGTTGTATTGTATTATATTACTGGGCTGTATTGTATAACTGCTACTGGCTGCTAAATTTCCTTCAGGATCAATAAATCCCTATCTATCTATCTGTCTGTCTCTCTGTCTGTATGTCTATCTATCTATCTGTCTGTCTGTATGTCTGTCTGTCTGTATGTCTATCTATCTATCTGTCTGTCTATCTGTCTGTCTGTCTGTATGTCTATCTATCTGTCTATCTATCTATCTATCTGTCTGTCTGTATGTCTATCTATCTATCTGTCTGTCTGTATGTCTGTCTGTCTGTCTGTCTGTCTATCTATCTATCTATCTATCTGTCTGTCTATCTATCTATCTATCTATCTATCTATCTATCTGTCTATCTATCTGTCTGTCTATCTGTCTGTCTGTCTGTATGTCTATCTATCTGTCTATCTATCTATCTATCTGTCTGTCTGTATGTCTATCTATCTATCTGTCTGTCTATCTGTCTGTCTGTCTGTATGTCTATCTATCTGTCTATCTATCTGTCTGTATGTCTATCTATCTGTCTATCTATCTATCTATCTGTCTGTCTGTATGTCTATCTATCTATCTATCTGTCTGTCTGTATGTCTGTCTGTCTGTCTGTCTATCTATCTATCTATCTGTCTGTCTGTCTATCTATCTATCTATCTATCTATCTATCTATCTGTCTGTCTGTCTGTCTGTCTATCTGTGTCTATCTATCTATCTGTCTGTCTGTCTGTCTGTCTGTCTGTCTATCTATCTATCTATCTATCTATCTATCTATCTATCTATCTGTCTGTCTGTCTGTCTGTCTCTCTGTCTCTCTGTCTCTCTGTGTCTATCTCTAATGTACAGTCTTTCATAACATAAAAAATAAAATATAATCCAACACAAATCATCAGTGTAGCCAGAGCAGAGGTCAGTGTTCCTGGGTCAGGATTTAGTAACAGGAAACTCTCTTTAGCAGAAATACAGATTTCTTTGCTGTAGGCCTCTGATTCTGAGATGCTCTTGGGCCGTTTCGCTGTCATACAGCTTGTTTAATCCATACATTTTCTCTGATATATGATGTCTTAGGTTATTTCATCTTTCTTATTTGTCTCTGTCTTTTATGAATCACTATTCATAAAGTTGTAAAAAGCTCTACAAATAAATCTGACTTGACTTGACTTAATGTTCTGGTGTATTTTGGATTATGTTGGAAAGGCCATTTCTGCCTTTTAACAGAGAGTTTGACGTTTGCATTGAAGATTTGTTGGTATTTTATGGAATCCATTGTTCCTTCCACCCAACACTGCCGGGGCCACTGACTGCAACACACCCCATGCTTTACAGTTGGCAAGGTGTTCATTGCATGAAATGCAGTTCCTTAATTTCTCCAAAGAGACCATCCGGTTGTTGCCAAAAAATTCTATTGACTGGATCAGTCTACAGCACTTGTTTCTAAAGCTCGTCTGGCTCAAACATGGGTTTTATGAAGAGGCCATATGTAAGGTTTGCTTCTTATGTCTGTGCCTGAATAATGTGATTGTCCAAGCAATGCTGCACAGTGGAACAGTGCACCGCACTTTGACTTAGCAGAACCTTCATGCAGGTTGTTGGCAGTCATATGGGAGGGTGGGGGGGTCGGATTTGCCTTTCTTACCGACATATGTTTAGTTCTCTTCTAGAGCTTCTTGACCTTCCTGCTCTGGAGAAGCAAGTGTCCACAAACTTTTGTCCATGTAGTGTATTAATAACCATGTTTTTTTACAGTGTTGTGTATATTTCACAGTATGAGAGGCCATTTATGCAGATTTTCTGAATATCACAAGAATAATGAATTCTATATCTGTATCAGCAAAACAACAATAATGATCATATTAATTCATTACTTCTCTGAACGTCAGGATATGGAAGAGGAGGTGAGTCCATCTGCAGATGCCACATTAGTGGACAGCACTGAGGAGTGTCAAGAAGTGGTCAGGACAGAGGTAGCAGACCCTGAGGAACCGAGGAACCCACAGGATGCTGAGGAACTGGTCATAACTGAAGCTGAAATCTCCACCAGCCTCGAGGGAGAGGAGCAGGGACAGTCTGCAGCAGGAGAATGTTTGGATGTGGACGGTCAGGAGAAGGCTGAAGCACAGCCCACTGGAGAAGAGTCTGAGGAGGTTGCCCACTTATCAGACCGAACAGCTGGAAGGGAGCTGCCCACCAGCGAGGCTTCTGAAGAGGACAAGGCTCCCGATGTGGACTGTCTCTCCAGGGAAGGCAGCGTGAAAGCTGAGAATGAGGAGAAAGAGGGTGAAGAGTCTGTGGTGTTGGTTCCAGGTATCCCAGAGCTGGAGAACCAGGGCCTGGAGGATATAGGTCCTTCAGAACAGGCAGAGATAACAGAGAACCAGAACCTTCAGATCAGCTATGAAGAACAGCTGAAGCTTCTGCAGGAGCTGCAGGAAGAGAGGGACAAGCTCACGCACAAGAACTCCCAGCTGCAGGTCAGACTGGACCACACTCTGTTTTATTTATCTACTGAATGACTGAATGTTACCTATTGATGACCCGCGACCCTCCAAATGAGAATTCTTGCTCTGGTCGGCGTGGTGACATCTGAAGCAGAAAATACACTGATTGGCTGCTCTCTACCCTGACACCTCTCATTAAGCTCCGCCTACGTATGTTTGTTTTGACCACCTAAGGTGCATTTTTCAAAATTACTAAGAGGGCGGAGACTTGCTGATAATGATATGGAGGGTGGATCTACATCAATAGTTATATATATAAATAAGCTATATAATATATATATATATATATATATATATATATATATATATATATATATATATAATGGGACAAAAATGAAAAAAAAAAAAAAAAAAAAAATATATATATATATATATATATATATATATATATATATATATATATATATATGCCCAAAATATCTATACACACTATTATATTATTAATTGCTAATAAAATTAATTTAATTAGAGCTGAAAGTTGCCAAAACCTCTTAACGTCCTGTTAGTGATCATAATGGACTACAGCTGGTAGCTTCTATGTATCCACTTAAAAAGGGTTTGATTGACAGCTGTCATTGTATTGACTGTACAGGAAAATATGTGTGGACAAATACTTTTGTCCATATAGTGCAGGGCTGAGAAACTCAGGTCCTGGAGGGCCGGATTCCTGAATCCCCTTGTGCTTCCCCTGCCCCATAATGTCTTTAAATCAACACATGGTCATTATAAACCTCTACACGTATGACTGAAAATATCTGTACACCCACTTAGATGATTAATTCAGTGCTGCTGAAAGTTCTTAAATGTCTTTTAACTTACCTAGACCAAGAACTCTTAACTTTTTGCTAGTGATCATGATGGACTACAGCTGGTAGCTTCTCTGTGACAGGCTTTGATTGACAGCACTTCAACTTCTGTTAATTGCCAGGTTTAGTAGGTCAGTTAGGGCCAGGACATTAGCAAACTGTACTGGACCATCAGGCTCGGGCCACATCGGGCCACATTGGGCCACATCGGGCCACCGTTTCCCACCCCAATATAGTGTAACTACAAAAAATAGACCACACCCACTTTTAAAATCACACTTTTATATTTCAGAAACCAATGAAGGTACAGTCATAACTATTTGGACACTATGTTTTGGGTACAGTACCATAATTGTCCTAAATCTGCCTGTCTGTCTGTCTATCAGTGCAAACTAGCTGACTACTTCCGCCGAAAGATGGGTGAAGAGCCTCGGCCAGAGCTGGAGACGGCCCTGTCTGATCATCAGCAGCGCTACCAGAAGAATCTGGACATCATAGAGGATCTGAAGCAGCAGAGGCTTCACGATTCAGAGCTCCACCAGCAGCAGGAAGACGAGCTGAGGAGGCAGAGCCAGGAGAAGCTGGAGCAGGTGGAGAGGGAGTGGACAGCTCTGATGGAGATGAACTATGAGCTAGCTACAACAGCTCTCACGCAGAAGCTGAGCAAACAGGCCGCTCAGGACCAGGTGGAGCAGCTCCGACAGGCCGAGCAGAAGTGTGAGGAAAAGCTCATGGCCGTCAGCCTGGAAAAAATCAAGCTGAAGATGAAGACGAGGAAGCTGGAGGCTGAGCAGAAGGGCAAGGAGGAGCTGGCTGAAGGTCTGCACGTGGTGGACTTCGAGCAGCTCAAGATTGAGAACCAAACATACAACGAGAAGATTGAGGAACGCAATGAAGAGCTGCTTAAACTGAGGAAGAAGATCACCAACACTGTGCAGGTGAAGCTTTAACATGCATCATATGGACAAAAGTATTGGGACACCTGCTTGTTTAGTGTTACTTCTGAAATCAAGGCCATTAAAAAGAGCTGATCCTGCTTTTATTGGAAGAAGGCTTTCTACTAGATTTTTGAGAAGCAGTGCTGTGAGGATTTGATTGCATTCAGAGACAAGAGCAATAGTGAGGTCAGAATGTTGGATAATCATCCCCACCTCATTCCATCCAGAAGAACTGGATAGAGCACCACCATCATCATTCCAGAGAACACAGTTCCTCCACTGCTCCACAGCTCCTCAATGCTGGGGGGCTTTATACCCCTCTAGCCCACGCCTGGCATTATTAGGCAGCATGGTGCCAATAGGGTCATGACGTTGATCTGCTCCAGAGAGTCCTATTCTATTGGCTATAGTGCTTCTCTACAGGGACTAGACAAGCTGTGTGTGTGCATTTGCACATCTGTGTCAGCAATGGGTGCAGCTTAAAGTAGCTGAATGTATTCATTAGAAGGGGTGTCCACAAACATTTGGACAAATTGGATAAATACAGTTTTTTTGTACTTTGACCCACATACTCTGTCTCCTCCACTCAGGTTCTGACCCATGTGAAGGAGAAGCTCCAGTTCGTTCAGGTGGAGAACCAGACGAAGCAGGCTCAGCTTGGTGAGGTGGACGTCGCAGTGGCCCGGAAGCGGGAGCTTCTGACCCATATGAAACAGGCCCGGGACGACCTGCGGGCGGATAACCTGCGCCTGTTTCAGTGCTGTGGGCTGCTGGGGAACACCACGCTGCTGAAGGACTTTGAGGAGAAGGTGGACGTGTGTGAGGTTCTGGAGAAGAGACTGGAGACGCTGGATAGACAGCATGCTGAATTCACCCTGAAAAGTGCTGGAGTGAAGAACAAGCTGGAGCAGAGCCGGCCAATGGATGACTGACTCACACACACACATATATATTTATTTCCCTGGACAAAACAATAGAGGTAGAGAGGTAGTAAGTTCGGGCTCCTGCAGATGGCGCTGCACAAGGATGCTTGGGCCATGAATACCTGCGGGTTGTGTGAGGGGATCCACAGAAGAGGTGGTACAGAGCTCACTTCTGCCCAAGAATGACAAGAGTGGTGATACTGTTCTCAAAGCCTGAGTCCTGTCACACACCCCACAGGTATTTATAGCCTTATTATTCTGGTGCAGCGCCATCTGCAGGAGCCTGATGTCACGACCACCTTAAACATGCAGGGGGCTAATTTGGACCATTTTTCAGTTTTTAAATGAACTTTAAAACGGCAGTTCTTTATAATATTTCAGAATTATATGATACATGAATCAATAGAAATGCTCTGAATAAACTATTTTTACACACTTTAAAGTTTTCAAATAAAACTTTTCCTGTAAAGTGACCTCAGATTTTTACATTCATAGCATTTACCTGATGCTCTTATCCAGAGCAACTTACAAGGTTACTCGTATTACAGAGGCGGGCCTATTGCTGTATCGGAAATCGAACCCCAGTCTCCTCCATGGCGTGATATTTCACTGGCAGATGTTATCAGTTGCGCCACCAACCACCATATTTATTGCATATTTGAGCTTATGCAAAAGTTTGGGTACTGCACACCTCTTTCACCTTTATCACGTTATAGACTAAATCCTTAGACTTTATTCTGCAATATAGTTACATTTACATCACAAATTCCACACAAAGCAGGTTTCTACAATATCATATGTACACAAGTGTGCACACCCTCTGATATTTCACCTAAAAGTGAGCTGAGGTGCTTTTTGTTTCCACTGATCCTGCTTGAGATGTTTCTACAACTTAAATTCCACCTGTGGTAAATTCCATTGATTGGGCATGACTGGGGATGGCCAGCACCTGCCTATTTAAGGTCCCACAGTTGACAGTGCAGGTCAGAGCAAGCTCCAAGCCTTCAGCTCAAAGGAATTATGTGCAAACCTCCCAGAATCCTCCCAGAGCCGGCCAAACTGAGCAACCGGGGAAGACAGGCCTGGGGGTTGAGGGTCACTTTGAGCTCCATCATATCATATCCGTACCCCTATGGCAGCACATCCAGGCAGCACTCCGTAAATCATGCTATCGAGTACAAACTCCCGAGCATGGGAGGACGCTGTACGGTCAATTTGCAAATCGGACAGCAGTGTTGTGCATAATGCATTCTGGGAAATTTGGCTGTGCCAAGTCCACACAAGTCATGCTTTATGGTAGAGTGGCCAGACGGAAGCCACTCCATGATAAAAGGCACATGATAATGATAATAATCAGCCTGATTAAAGGACTCTCAAACCGTGAGGAACAGGTCCTCTGGAGAGCGTCATCACCGTTCACGCAAAACCACTCATCTCCATTTCTGCTTACTTTTATATTCTACATCATTTGATCATCATTTCATAATTAGTGATCTAACAGAAATGATACAAGATTACTTTAAAAAAACACTGACAGACTTCAAACGTTTTTCTTTCACTGGCGTTTCCATGGTAACCCCATAATCGTTAGTGTAATGGTAACTGAGAGCTGAGATTTGTTATAGGGACAGGGGCAGTGGGGGCTCAGCGGTTAGAGCTCCGGGCTGTTGATTGCAGGGTTTTGGGTTCGATACCCAGACTCGGCAAGCTGCCCCTGTTGGGCCCTTGAGCAAGACCCTTCACTCTCTATACACTAATGGTGAATCTGGTTGTCTTGTCTATGAAACTGTAAAAATGAATAAAAAATGAATCTGAACTGCTGAGTTTCAGAAATTGTTTTAATACCAGACGAGAGGAAACGTCTCCTTAATGCAGGTGATTTAATCACTCAGCTGGATTCAGTTTAATTCTCCACAAGTCGCTGAGTAATGTCGTCCCTGACTCGCTGCACCCAGCTCTGGTTGGGGTCCACACACACACTTTGTCCCCTCCGGGTGGTCAAACTGCAGTGGAGAAAAGAGCGTTAAAGGTGAAGAGATTTACTACAGAAACTATTGACAGATAATTAAACCTGACAGATACACACACTGTAAACACACTAACACACACACAACTACAGTTATATACAAACCACCTGCAGCAATTAATAAACCAGTTAATTAATGTTATTGATCACATTATAAATTAGTAAATCAGCTGTAAAATTCATGGTCAAATTCTCTGATAACAAAAAATATTTTTTACTTATTTTATTAGTATTTATTGAAGTATTTATTACATTTAAATGTAAATATTAATTTTATTCTATTTCTAGAGGAGAACACACTAAATTCCTCACCGACAGAGATGAGGGTGAGGGCCGTATCGCCCAGAGCTTTATTACATCATTCTCTATATTACGGCTCAGTGATGTTGAATTAGTCATTAAGATGCTAACAGAATTAGCTAGAACAATAACCACGATGTTCCTTAACACAGACATCACTAACAGCTTAATATCTCCCTATATAAATATTTTTATTTATAAAAACACACCAGTACTAATTTATAACACATCCAGCTCCAGCTCAGAGTCATAACTGTGTATCCTACTGCAGAACTGTGTGGTTCAACACACAGAACCATGCTTATCAATATGACCATAATGGAGTTCTCTCTGTCATCAGGAGACTATGATTCCACATCCCTCCAATAAGGAGCAGGAGACGATGTGTGAGCAGCTGTGTGAGACCTATCAGATGGGAGCTGACACCGACTGAAATCAGAGGAACTCTTAGAAGATCAGAAGTTTAGCTTTTCTGACTGTAATTAGATTTCCAATCAAAGCGGTCTGATCTTCAGATCTGGCTCTTTGTGATGATGTGAAGTGTAAAGGTGAAGTGAAGTGTAGTGAGTTTAGAGAGGTCAGTAAACACTGTAAGAGTAAACCCAGCAGCAGATTAAAGTTATTATATTTCATATTTCTGACCCACTGGAATATTCATAAAGAACAGGGGTGGAGACTCACATCACTCCAGGCTTTGAGCAGTCAGATCTCGTTTCTTCATATTTCTCAATGAGTTTTACAGGAATTCTCCTTGGATATAAACTGAAACAGCATTGATCTGGTCCATACGCATAAGCATTTGTATTTTCATCTGTGTGAACATGATAATAATAATAATAATAATAATAATAATAATAATAAAATGAAATAGATGATGAAGAAGAAAAAAATAAAAATGAAGAACCATTCTTAGATCACCTAACTGCTGTAGTAATAATAATAATAATAATAATAATATACAATGCAGTATCAGTAATCTGAGAGTAATTATGTAATTAGAGTGTAATTCAAAAATAATGAACCAGAGGATGAACTTACTCTGTCCCTCCACACAGGACTGAAGGTAGAGGATGACTAGCAGAGCCAGGAGGAGAGAACCACACCAGCCTCTCATGACTGTGTCTTCAGCTGCAGGAGATGATGAAGACGATGAAGATGGTGATGAAATGAGGTGAATCTTCTGGTCTTCTTCATCAGAGGATCAGAGGAGAAGATGCTGTACTGGTTTAATCAGCTCTCCACCAACAGTACCTCACGCTAATTAACAACTGATAGACATCAATCATCTAGTAATAATCATTAATATAGTAATAACAGCTGATAACAGCTAATAACAGTAATAATCATCAATATAGTAATAACAGCTGATAACAGCTAATAACAGTAATAATCATCAATATAGTAATAACAGCTGATAACAGCTAATAACAGTAATAATCATTAATATAGTAATAACAGCTGATAACAGCTAATAACAGTAATAATCATTAATATAGTAATAACAGCTGATAACAGCTAATAACAGTAATAATCATTAATATAGTAATAACAGCTGATAACAGCTAATAACAGTAATAATCATCAATATAGTAATAACAGCTGATAACAGCTAATAACAGTAATAATCATCAATATAGTAATAACAGCTGATAACAGCTAATAACAGTAATAATCATTAATATAGTAATAACAGCTGATAACAGCTAATAACAGTAATAATCATTAATATAGTAATAACAGCTGATAACAGCTAATAACAGTAATAATCATCAATATAGTAATAACAGCTGATAACAGCTAATAACAGTAATAATCATTAATATAGTAATAACAGCTGATAACAGCTAATAACAGTAATAATCATCAATATAGTAATAACAGCTGATAACAGCTAATAACAGTAATAATCATTAATATAGTAATAACAGCTAAGAACAATAGATACAGTCATAATCATTAATATAGTAATAACAGCTAATAACAGTAAATACAGTCATAATCAATGCATCAAAGTTATAACAGTAACAGTAATAACAGTACATCTGTTTTCCAGTAAATCCTGATCTTAATTCTAAGGAATAAACTGTGTACAGTACCTTCTTGCTCTCACCAAGACAAATTCCTTGTATGTGTAACATACTTGGTGAAATAAAGAGATTCTGATTCTGATTCTGATTCTATCTAGAACAATATTGTTGGTGTTCCACCACTTCGGTTCTGCTCCAGAGGTCCGGTCAGAGTCCCTGTGGTCCAGTTGCTGCTCGGTCTGCCCCGCTGTCTCTGCTTCTCTGCGCAGTGTTTATTTCCTGACTGACGAAGGAAAAGGGGAACCTGGACCCTGGAGACCCACTTTCACTTTCACAGCCTGAAGCTCTGTTATCTAGAACCCTTTAGTACTGATATCAGTGTGTTCCTGCTCTGAACTCTCATGTAGAGATGTTGTGAAACAGGCCAGAACACAAAGTCCTCACACACACACACACACACACACACACACACACACACACACACATACACACACTCAGACCCAGACTCACACACTGCAAACACAACACACCACCCCGTGTTCTGCGTTCCGCTGCTTCTCAGTAGAACCTGACCAGCGGTCAGTTCCAGGAATCAGAGAGCAGCTTCTGGTTCTGAGGATAATCGGACTCTCTAACTAACCTCCTCCCCAAAACACTCTCTGCTGACAGTGAGTCCAGAAGATCAGGAGGAACACAGCACAGAGCCTTCCACAGAGAACCCGGTTCTACTTGAGAACAGGTCAGTAGTGCAGTGAGAGCGTGCTGAGAGAGGCTGAAGAACTGGTGGTTTATAGGAAGTTAGAGCTGGATACTGAAGACAGTCTCTTACCTTCTCAGAGCAGAACTACGGGCCGGTGCTGTACCTCTGGACCCTGCAGCACTCTGAAGAACAGTGCTGAACAATAGAGCCTCCTAGTGGTGGCAATGCAGAACTGCACACTGAACAAGAGAGCCTCCTAGTGGTGGAGAGCCTCCTAGTGGTGGCAATGCAGAACTGCACACTGAACAAGAGAGCCTCCTAGTGGTGGTAATGCAGAACTGCACACTAAACAAGAGAGCCTCCTAGTGGTGGAGAGCCTCCTAGTGGTGGCAATGCAGAACTGCACACTGAACAAGAGAGCCTCCTAGTGGTGGAGAGCCTCCTAGTGGTGGCAATGCAGAACTGCACACTGAACAAGAGAGCCTCCTAGTGGTGGCAATGCAGAACTGCACACTGAACAAGAGATCCTCCTAGTGGTGGCAATGCAGAGGTATAAAGCCCCCCAGCATTGAGGAGCTGTGGAGCAGTGGAAGAGCTGTGTTCTCTGGAATGATGGTGGAGGAGCTCCATCCAGTACTTTTAGGATGAGTTGAGGATTTGGGGATGATGAGGTGGGGTGGTGATGATCAAACATCCTGACCTCACTAACGCTATTTGTGCTGAATGCAATCAAATCCTCACAGCAATGCTCCTCCAATATTTAGTATAAAGTCTTCTTGTCTGGACAGTAGAGACAGTTATTTATTTTAAATCCCAGGTAGACAAGCAGAGAGGCAGATAGAGAGACAGACAGGTAGGCGGGTAGACAGATAGATACCCAGATAGTCAGACAGATAGTAATTTCTGAACTGTGTTAAATATGATCAGAGATCAATTTTATCTTGATCTTTTTGAAGTATTTCATCTGAAAACACTGATATTCTGAACAGTTTTTATTTATGCAAATAAATTCTCCAAATATTAATATTTATATTTGGAATCTGGCAGAAATTATGTCGATAGATTTTAGAATTAAATGAAAATGTCTTTAAATAGTCAAACCAGAGAAACTGATCATGTGGACTGATCTGATCATGTTGTCCAGACGTGTACTTTATATTAACTAAATATTTTATTTTCTGCTCAAAACTATTATTATTTATATTATTTATAGAGCTCGGTTCCTCCAGGGTTCTCCTGGACGCCCCCCAGTCCAGCCAGCACAGCGTGGAGGATGTGTTCAATTCCATCAGCAGCAGCAGCAGCAGCAGCAGCAGCAGCTCACCTGATTTACCATCATTAAGCCCTGATTTACCACCAAACCAGGTGTTGATCTGAGGAGAACACTAAATAATACTAGACTTCATGAGGAGAACTTTGGAGATGTTCTAATGATGAACACAGTGATGGAGAACCTCCACCTCCACTTTCTGTAGGAGTGTAGTTTACATGCCTTAAATGATTAACCCCACAAAATTCTTGGTACCCCTTGGTTAATGGAAGAAAACCCCACAATGGTCACAGAAATAAGTTGAATCTGACAGAAGTAAAAATAAATAAAAACTCTACGAAAATGAACAAATGAAAGTCAGACATTGCTTTTCAACCATGGTTCAACAGAATTATTTAAAAAAATAAACTCATGAAACAGGTCTGGACAGAAATGATGGTACCCTTAACTTAATATTTTGTTGCACAATCTTTTAAGGCAATCACTGCAATTAAACGATTCCTGTAACTGTCAATGAGACTTCTGCACCTCTCAGCAGGTATTTTCGCCCACCCCTGGGGCGATCCCGAGCCCACAGGCCCAAATAAGGACTTCTGCCTCGTTTACGTTGATGTGTGTTTGGTTCAGTTCATTTGTGTTTACGTGTGTTTTGGTTCAGTTGTACTCGTTCATTGTTTTGCTCATGTGTTTCACCTGGGACTGGGGGGTACTTAAGGAGCCTCGACACCACCTTTCTCTGCCGAGAATTGAACCTTCTGGAGCCTCCAGGACACCCTGAGGTTCCTCATCAGTTCAGGTGTGTTTAGGTCAGCTCCGGTGCTTTACCCACGTTCAGGAGTAGGTCTCCCGGCTTCTCACGCATCAAGCAAGGCTCCCTCGCTTCCTGTCTGGATACTCAGGTTACCCACGCCCAAGCAAGGCGACCCACGCTAGCGGCGGCACGCTGCAGTTACAGGTTTGGTTAGTCTTGCCGTTTGGTCGGGCAGCTGGTTCCCCAGCTCCGCTTGTTTGGTTATTGAGCGCTGCTTTCATTTACGTTACCCTCTATTGCCCAGGCTCTGCCTGTAGGGTTTAGTTTGTGTTCCCTTTTGGTTTCTCCCCTGTTAGTCTCCTCTTTAGTCCTGCTCTGCTCTCGACTCCTCCCAGTCCCAGGTTTGTTGTGTTTGCCATTTCGTTTGTCACGTTTGTGTTTTGAACTGAGGAGAATTAGTCTCAGGCTTTTGTCCTGTTAGTTTGGTTCCACAATAAGCTCCTTAGCACGTGGCTCTGTGTTTGCTCCTTGTCTCCACCTTAGCCCCGCCTTAGCCTCGCCTTGCTGTTAGTGAACCCACCTGTTTCTCCTTTGTAGCCCTGTCCTCGTGTTAGTCTCAGGTGTTCCTTGTTGGTCTGTGTAGAAGTAGTCCCTTAGTTTCAGTGGTCCTGGTCTGGTCCTCTGCATGTGTGTGTTATAGGGCAGTTGATGGTGTGATAGCTTGGCCTGTTTGGTGCTTGTCGGAGTGTGTTTGTGAGGGTTTGTGTGTTTGTCAGGGTTTATTTGTGTTTGTTTGTGTTTGAGTATTTTGTAAGTGTTTATTTGTGTTTGTGAGTGTTTTTCTCAATGTGTATTTGTGTCACTTTGTGAGCATTTGTGTGTTTGTGAATATTTGTGAGTGTGTGTTTGTGTTTGTCAGTGTTTATTTGTGTTTGTGAATATTTGTTTGTGTTTGTGAGTATTTGTGAGTGTGAGTATTTGTGTTTGTGAGTATTTATGAGTGTGTGTGTTTGTGAGTATTTGTGAGTGTGAGTATTTGTGAGTATGTGTGCGTGTTTGTGAGTATTTGTGTGTTTGAGTGGTTATGGGTATTTGTGTGTGTTTGTGAGTGTGAGTATTTGTGAGTATTTGTGTGTGTTTGAGAGTATTTGTGTGTGTTTGTGAGTATTTGTGAGTGTGAGTATTTGTGAGTATTTGTGTGTGTTTGTGAGTGGTTGTGAGTATTTGTATGTGTTTGTGAGTATTTGTGAGTGTGAGTATTTGTGTGTGTTTGAGAGTATTTGTGTGTGTTTGTGAGTGGTTGTGAGTATTTGTATGTGTTTGTGAGTATTTGTGAGTGTGAGTATTTGTGTGTGTTTGTGAGTATTTGTGAGTGTTTGTGAGTATTTGTGTGTGGTTGTAAGTGGTTGTGAGTATTTGTGAGTGTGAGTATTTGTGTGTGGTTGTGAGTATTTGTGAGTGTGTGTTTGTGAGTATTTGTGTGTGTTTGTGAGTATTTGTGAGTGTGTGTTTGTGAGTATTTGTGTGTGTTTGTGAGTATTTGTGAGTGTTTGTGAGTATTTGTGTGTATTTGTAAGTGTGAGTATTTGTGTGTGGTTGTGAGTATTTGTGAGTGTGAGTATTTGTGTGTGGTTGTGAGTGTGTATTTGTGAGTATTTGTGAGTGTGAGTATTTGTGAGTGTTTGTGAGTAGTTGTGTGTATTTATAAGTATTTGTGTGTGTTTGTGAGTGGTTGTGAGTATTTGTGAGTGGTTGTGTGTGTTTGTGAGTGGTTGTGTTTGTGAGGGGGCAGTGGTGGCTCAGCGGTTAGAGCGCCGGGATATCGATAACAGGGTTGTGGGTTCGATCCCCGGGCTTGGCAAGCTGCCACTGTTGGGCCCTTGAGCAAGGCCCTTTACCCTCTCTGCTCCCCGGGCGCTGGAGTTGGCTGCCCACCGCTCTGGGTGTGTGTGTGTACTCACTGCCCCTAACACATGTGTGTGTGTGAGTGTGTGTTCACTACCAGATGGGTTAAATGCGGAGGACACATTTCGCTGTACAGTCCACACTGTACAGTGACGAATACGTGCACCTTTATCCTTTGTGTGTATTTGTGTGTTTTTGTGTGTTTGTGAGTATTTGTGAGTGTGTGTGTTTGTGTGTGTTTGTGAGTATTTGTGTGTGTTTGTAAGTATTTGTGTGTTTTTGTGTGTTTGTGAGTATTTGTGAGTGTGTGTGTTTGTGTGTTTGTGAGTATTTGTGTGTTTTTGTTTGAGTATTTGTGAGTATTTGTGTGTTTTTATGAGTATTTGTGTGTGTTTGTATATGTGTGTGTTTGTATTTGTGTGTTTGTGTGTTTGTGAGTGGTTGAAAGTGAAAGCAGATGAGGGGAGACGTCATTAGCAGCAGGAAAAGGGAGGAAGGAGGGGATTTCTCCTTAATGCAGGTGATTTAATCACTCAGCTGGATTCAGTTTAATTCTCCACAAGTTGCTGAGTAATGTCTGCCATGACCTGCTGCACCCAGCTCTGGTTGGGGTCCACACACACACTGTCTCCCCTTAGGGTGGTCAAACTGCAGTGGAGAAAAGCTGAGAGTTAAAGGTGAAGAGATTTACTACAGAAACTGATGATCCAACACTAAACCTGACAGATACACACACTGTAACACACACTGTAACACACACTGTAACACACACACACACACTAATACACTCAGCTACAGGTACACATGCTGTAACACACACACACACACTAACACACAGCTACAGGTAGACACACTGTAACACTTCAACACACAGTGTAACTAACACACACACTGACACACACAGCTACAGGTACACACACTATAACACACACTATAACACAGACACACTGTAAACACACTGTAACACATCAACACACAATATAACACACACT
This sequence comes from Salminus brasiliensis, assembly GCF_030463535.1. Lineage (NCBI taxonomy): Eukaryota > Metazoa > Chordata > Actinopteri > Characiformes > Bryconidae > Salminus > Salminus brasiliensis. Next base: position 2,150,729 of record NC_132886.1, read on the forward strand.
ACTGTATAACACTGTAACACACACTATAACACACTGCAACACACACAGACGCACTGTAAAACACACTAACACACAGGTACACCCACTGTAACACACACAAAGGCACACTGTTACACACACACAGCTACAGGTACACACACTGTAACACACACAGAGACATACAGAGCTCAGTCCATCATCAGCAATCCCTCAGATGTGCTCTTTGAGGAGATCTATCAGATGGGAGCTGACCCCGACTGAAATCAGAGGAACTCTTGGAAGATCAGAAGTTTAGCTTTTCTGACTGTAATTAGATTTCCAATCAAAGCAGTCTGATCTTCAGATCTGGCTCTTTGTGATGATGTGAAGTGTAAAGGTGAAGTGAAGTGTAGAGAGTTTAGAGAGGTCAGTAAACACTGTAAGAGTAAACCCAGCAGCAGATTAAAGTTATTATATTTCATATTTCTGACCCACTGGAATATTCATAAAGAACGGGGGTGGAGACTCACATCAGTGCAGGCTTTGTACAGTCAGATCTCGTTTCTTCATACTTCTCAATGAGTCTTGCAGGGATTCTTCTCGCAAAGTAACCGAAACAGCATTGCTGTGGTGCATTTGCATCTGTGTGAACAAAATAATATTAATAATAATAACAATAAGAAGAAGAAAATGAAGATGATGCAGAAGATGAAGATGAAGAAGCTCCTAATGAAGCAGTAGTGAAGGTGAGTCTGAACACTGAGGGATGAGGTGAACACTGAACAGGTGATAATGAGGGTGAAGTGAATCTGAAAGTGAATCAGTTTAATGAAGCTACAACAGCTGTGATTCTCTAACTGCTGTAATCATAATAATAATAATAATAATAATAATAATAATAATAATAGATTCTAACAGAGGAAAGCAGAATCAACCTATAGGTATCTACTCACACTCAGATCAGATCATCAGTATCAGTAATCTGAGAGTAATTAAGAATGTAATTAGACTGTAATTAAAGATACAGTCATTAACTAACATGAGCAGAGATGAAAGAATGATGAATCAGAGGATGAACTTACCGTTTCCCTCCACACAGGACTGAAGGTAGAGGATGACCAGCAGAGCCAGGAGGAGAGAACCACACCAGCCCCTCATGACTGTGTCTTCAGCTGCAGGAGATGATGAAGATGATGATGATGATGATGATGATGATCATTAATCATAATCATGAATATAGTAATAACAGTAAACATAGTTATAACAGTAACAGTAATATCAGTAAATTTAGTAATAGCAATAAAAATGATAAAAACAGAAAATATCACAATAACAGTAACAAAAATAACTAATATATTAATAACAGTAGCAGTAATATATGTAATAATTAATAACAATAATAATTATAATAGTAAGATTAATAACAGTATAATTAATAACAGTAAGATTAATACCAGTAATCACAGTAAAGGTATCTGAGGTCACATGATTAGGGGAGCAGGGCTGTAGGAGATCCTGTTACTGATGAGGAGACTCTTATTTTGTAGGTGTAAAATCTGTTTTCCAGTAAATCCTGATCTTAATTCTAAGGAATAAACTGTGTGCAGTACCTTCTATCTAGAACAGTGTTGTTGGTGTTCCACCACTTCGGTTCTGCTTCAGACGTCCGGTCAGAGTCCCTGTGGTCCAGTTGCTGCTCGGTCTGCCCCGCTGTCTCTGCTTCTCTGCGCAGTGTTTATTTCCTGACTGACGAAGGAAAAGGGGAACCTGGACCCTGGAGACCCACTTTCACTTTCACAGCCTGAAGCTCTGTTATCTAGAACCCTTTAGTACTGATATCAGTGTGTTCCTGCTCTGAACTCTCATGTAGAGATGTTGTGAAACAGGCCAGAACACAAAGTCCTTAAACACACACACACACACTCAGACCCAGACTCACACACTGCAAACACAACACACCACCCCGTGTTCTGCGTTCCGCTGCTTCTCAGTAGAACCTGACCAGCGGTCAGTTCCAGGAATCAGGGAGCAGCTTCTGGTTCTGAGGATAATCGGACTCTCTAACTGTCCTCCTCCCCAAAACACTCTCTGCTAACAGTGAGTCCAGAAGATCAGGAGGAACACAGCACAGAGCCTTGCACAGAGAACCCGGTTCTACTTGAGAACAGGTCAGTAGTGCAGTGAGAGCGTGCTGAGAGAGGCTGAAGAACCGGTGGTTTATAGGAAGTTAGAGCTGGATACTGAAGACAGTCTCTTACCTTCTCAGAGCAGAACTACGGGCCGGTGCTGTACCTCTGGACCCTGCAGCACTCTGAAGAACAGTGCTGGACAAGAGAGACTCCTAGTGGTGGAGAGCCTCCTAGTGGTGGTAATGCAGAACTGCACACTGAACAAGAGAGCCTCCTAGTGGTGGAGAGCCTCCTAGTGGTGGTAATGCAGAACTGCACATTGAACAAGGAAGCCTCCTAGTGGTGGTAATGTAGAACTGCACACTGAACAAGGAAGCCTCCTAGTGGTGGTAATGCAGAACTGCACACTGAAAAGAGAGCCTCCTGGTGGTGGTAATGCAGAACTGCACACTGAACAAGAGAGACTCCTGGTGGTTGTAATGCAGAACTGCACACTGAACAAGAGAGACTCCTGGTGGTGGAAATGCAGAACTGCACACTCCGTTTTCTTCTATAAGCTCTGGTTCAGAGATGAAGTGAAGGGAAACTGGATGGATTGGCTGTAGTTTGGTTTTCTGGAATTTAGATAATGGTTTGTGCTGCAGACAGAAACAGTGCTGATAAACTACAAACACACTGAATATTAAACACAACTTATGTGAACCTAGAGCTGTTCCAAGTCTCATCTGTCCATAGGACATTCTCCCAGAAGCTTTGGTCAACATGTAGTTTGGCAAATTCCAGTCTGACTTTTTTAGGACTTGTTTTTAACAATGGTGTCCTCCTTGGTCTTCTCCCAGGAAGTCCACTTTAGCTCAAATAATGACGGATTGTGCGATCTGACACTGATGTTCCTTGAGCTTGAAGTTCACCTTTAATCTCTTTAGAAGTTTTTCTGGGTTCTTTTGTTACCAATTCTGATTTTCCGTCTCTTTGATTTGTCATCAATTTTCCTCCTGCAGCCACGTCCAGGGAGGTTGGCTTCAGTCCTATGGATCTTAGATTTCTGAAAAATATGTGCAGCTGTAGTCACAGGAACATCAAGCTGCTTGGAGATGGTCGTATAACTCTTACCTTTAACATGCTTCTCTATAATTTTCTTTCTAATCTACTGGGACAACTCTTTCCTTTGCTTCCTCTGGTCCATGTTGAGTGTGGTTTACACCATGTCACCAAACAGCACAGTGACTACCTGTAGCCCTATATATAGACCCACTGACTGATTACAAGATTGTAGACACCTGTGATGCTAATTAGTGCACACACCTTGATTTAACATGTCCCTTTGGTCACATTATTTTAATATTACCATCATTCCTGTCCAGGCCTGTTTAATGAGTTTCATTTTTAAAATAATTCTTTTGAAGCATTGGTTCAAAATCAATGTTGGATTTTCATTTGTTCATTTTCATAGAATTTTTATTTATTATTACTTTTGTCAGATTCAGATTATTTCTGTGAACATTGTGGATTTTTCTTTCATGAACCGAAGGGTACCAACATTTTTGTCCACATGTGTACGTGAGCCTATTGGCACCATGCTGCCTAATGCCAGGCGTGGGCTAGTAGAGGGGTATAAAGCCCCCCAACATTGAGGAGCTGTTAAGCAGTGGAAGACCTGTGTTCTCTGGAGTGATGGTGGTGGAGCTCCATCCAGTACTTTTGGGGATGAGTTGGGGAGTTGGGGGTGATAAGGTGGGGTGGTGATCATTTAACATTCTGACCTCACTAGCGCTCTTGTCACTGAATGCAATCAAAACCTCACAGCGAAGTTCCTCCAAAATCTATTAGAAAGTCTGCCTGCCTAGACAGTAGAGACAGTTACTGTCTCTAGCAGTAAGCAGGATCAGCTCTTTAATACCCTTGATTTTAATGTTAATAGTAGACAGCAGTAAGAGAGAGTTCTACTGCAGAAGCTCCAGATCTGATCAGAACAGATAAAGCAGCTGAACATGAATCCAGTAAAAATGAGAAACAAGAGCTTCTCATCCTGAAGAAAGAAAGTAGTGAGATCTTGTCGGTGAGCTAGTCTGAAGAACAGAGCTGGCTCGGTTCCTCCAGTGTTCTCCTGGACGCCCCCCAGTCCAGCCAGCACAGCGTGGAGGATGTGTTCAATCAACTCCATCAGCAGCAGCAGCTCACCTGATTTACCATCATTAAGCCCTGATTTACCACCAAACCAGGTGTTGATCTGAGGAGAACTCTAAATAACACTAGACTCCATGAGAGAGGAGAACTTTGGAGATGTTCTAATGATGAACACAGTGATGGAGAACCTCCACCACTCTCTGTAAAAGTGATATTATTAGTGTTTATTCTGACATCAGTGATTTACTGAGCAGATCAGCAGCAGCTCAGAGGGACTAAAACATAGTACTGTAACATATATTTTAATAATATTATTGTTTACCAAAAACATCACTAGAGGGGATTGTTGGGTTTATTAATAATCAGTCATGTATGGAAGATCATGACAAATGGAAAATCGTTCGCTGTGGTGTGGAAACAATCAGTCTGGAAATAGCTTCGGCAGTTTATTGGATGAAACCGCTGGACAAAACAGTTTTATAATAATTAATAAAAATTTAAATCAAGACAAAAATCATGCTAAATATAAGAAAGTTTACAAACAGAAAAATGAGTGAAACTGAGTGTGGTCTCAGCTTCGCTCTTTCTCCCCTCTAGGCCAAGACAATGAATTAAGGCTTAACAGGTCTGAACAAACAGTCCTCCAGCCCCAACTCCCCTTATGGTTTCCAGCATAGGGATTTATAACACCCTGGCATAGCTGAAGTGCCACCTGGCCCAATCTGCATTTGATACCACTGAGATAAGCATTCCTTGCCACTGGTACCTTATGATCCGTGCGTATATAAGAACTTTAATAACACTCCTTTAATGATTATAGTTCTGATTCTGGAATACCATAAAGAACATACAGCTGGATGGGTGAGATCTCCAGATCTCTTACAGTATGTTTATTGATTTCTATAGATAATCATTTGAAGGCAGCAGCTGATTTTAGAGTGATGATTTTATCTTTAATGATCCGTCAGAATTGTTCTGAGATTACTTTCAATAAAATGAATTTAAAGCGTGTAGAATCTCTTTTCCTTCTCCTGTAGAGTTCCCTACATGGAGACGGACGGTTCGGTCAGGACAGGGTGTCTATGGTTGAGAGCTTGGAGCTGAAGGTGGACGTAAACACAGGCAGATCACCGAACTACCCAGAGAACCAGACAAGGAGCAAACCAGTGACGCCAACCTCTGAATTTAGATTAGAACCGGAATCGATTAATTTGAAGTGCAGCGTTTCATCGCAGGGCTTCAGCGTCTGATAAAGATTTATATGGATAAAGATAATTAGCTGTAAAAAAGACACAAGTGGGAACACTAATAACAAGGCGGGGCTAGGGCGGTGAAAGGGGGGAGCAAAGAAAAAAAAAGGCAAAGGCTAGAGAGCGCACAAGGATTTTAGGGAGCACATGAGGGCTTTAGGGAGCATATGAGGTCTTTAGGGAGGACTTGAGGACTTTAGGGAGCATATGAGGTCTTTACGGAGCACATGAGGGCTTTAGGGAGCACATGAGGACTTTAGGGAGCACATGAGGACTTTAGGGAGGACTTGATGACTTTAGGGAGCATATGAGGGCTTTAGGGAGCACATGAGGGCTTTAGGGAGGACATGAGGACTTTAGGGAGCACACAAGGGTTTTAGGGAGCACATGAGGGTTTTAGGGAGCACATGAGGACTTTAGGGAGGACATGAGGACTTTAGGGAGCACATGAGGGCTTTAGGGAGCACATGAGGACTTTAGGGAGGACACGAGCACTTTAGGGAGGACACAAGGGTTTTAGGGAGCACATGAGGGTTTTAGGGAGCACATGAGGACTTTAGGGAGGACATGAGGACTTTAGGGAGGACATGAGGACTTTAGGGAGCACATCAGGGCTTTAGGGAGCACATGAGGACTTTAGGGAGGACTTGATGACTTTAGGGAGGACACAAGGGTTTTAGGGAGCACATGAGGGCTTTAGGGAGCACATGAGGACTTTAGGGAGCACATGAGGTCTTTAGGGAGCACATGAGGGCTTTAGGGAGCACATGAGGTCTTTAGGGAGCACATGAGGGCTTTAGGGAGGACACGAGGACTTTAGGGAGGACACAAGGGTTTTAGGGAGCACATGAGGGTTTTAGGGAGCACATGAGGACTTTTGGGAGGACATGAGGACTTTAGGGAGCACATGAGGGCTTTAGGGAGCACATGAGGACTTTAGGGAGCACATGAGGTCTTTAGGGAGCACTTGAGGTCTTTAGGGAGCACATGAGGACTTTAGGGAGCACATGAGGTCTTTAGGAAGCACATGAGGACTTTAGGAAGCACATGAGGTCTTTAGGGAGCACATGAGGGCTTTAGGGAGCACATGAGGGCTTTAGGGAGCACATGAGGTCTTTAGGGAGCACATGAGGACTTTAGGAAGCACATGTAAACAAAACAAGCAGACCAAAGAAAAACAAAAGCGTGAGACAGTGATGAGGTGCTCCAAAATCGCTTCTATGGTAACTACATCATCTTTAGTGTGACTGACAGCTGAGATTTATTATAAAAATGAAGAAACTGTAGAAATAATAAATGTGAATAATTAAAAGGGCTGACCTTGAGTGTGTGTTTGTGTGAATTTGCGAGTGTGTCTGTGTGTGTTTGTGTGTGCTTGAGTTGGTGTGAGTTTGTGTGTTTATGAGTGTTTATGAGTGTTTATGTGTGTGTGTGTGCAGGAGAGAGAGGAAGGAGGGGATTCCTCATTAATGACAGGTGATTTAATCACTGTTTACTGTTTGCTGGATTCAGGTACATTTGCCACATCTCTCTGATCGATCTGATCCATGACCTGCTGCACCCAGCTCTCTCCGGGGTCCACACACACACTGTCTCCCCTCCTGTAGGTTAAACTGCAGTGGAGAAAAGCTGAGTGTTAAAGGTGAAGAGATTTACTACAGAAACTGATGATCGAACATTAAACCAGATAGATACACACACTGTAACACACACACTATAACACAGACTGTAACACACACTGTAACACACACTGTAGCACACACTGTAACACACACACACACACACACACACACACACACAGCTACAGGTACACACAGATGACCAGTGTCAGTTAATATTCACTTCACTTTATAGAAGAGTGTTTATGAACAGTAGATCTGCTGTTCAAACAGTTCAGAAACTCTTCATTAATGTTTAGTGACTATTCTTTCAGTTTCTACAATTTCAGGGTTAATTCTGTTGACTAAGAGATTTGTTTCATATTTTTATTAATTATTTTAGCTGTGTTCATGTTTAAGAAAAAGAAAATTGATCATTTTAATACAAACAGAGTAAAATTAGCTATATAATAATTTGAAATTGTATAAACTTTAGTCCTGATATATGTTCTATAAACCTGCAGAAATATGTGCTTTAATATCAGTCAAAATCATAAAGATCTAACAGAGAGAAGAACTACTAGAGCTCAGTCCTTCATCAGGAGTCTGTGGGTTCAAATCCCTCAGATGTGCTCGTTGAGGAGAGCAGGAGACGATGTGTGAGCAGCTGTGTGAGATCTATCAGATGGGAGCTGACCCCGACTGAAATCAGAGGAACTCTTGGAAGATCAGAAGTTTAGCTTTTCTGACTGTAATTAGATTTCCAATCAAAGCGGTCTGATCTTCAGATCTGGCTCTTTGTGATGATGTGAAGTGTAAAGGTGAAGTGAAGTGTAGTGAGTTTAGAGAGGTCAGTAAACACTGTAAGAGTAAACCCAGCAGCAGATTAAAGTTATTATATTTCATATTTCTGACCCACTGGAATATTCATAAAGAACGGGGGTGGAGACTCACATCACTGCAGATTTTGTACAGTCAGATCTCGTTTCTTCATACTTCTCAATGAGTTTAACAGGAATTTTTCTCTTCTGGAAACTGAAACAGCATTGATCTGGTCCATTTACACCTGTGTGACAAAATAATAATAATAACAATAAGAAGATGACGATGAAGATAATGACAAAGATGATGAAGAAGAGGAGGAAGATGAAGAAGATGAAGAAGAGGAGGAAGATGAAGAAGATAAAGAAGCTTCTAATCAAGCAGTAGTAATAATATTTTTTTATTATAGATCATGCAGTATCAGTAATCTGAGAGTAATTAAGAATGTAATTAGACTGTAATTAAAGGTACAGTCATTAACTCAGGTAATAAAAAAAGAGCAGAGATGAAAGAATGATGAACCAGAGGATGAACTTACGGTCTCCCTCCACACAGGACTGAAGGTAGAGGATGACCAGCAGAGCCAGGAGGAGAGAACCACACCAGCCTCTCATGACTGTGTCTTCAGCTGCAGGAGATGATGAAGATGATGATGATGTAATGAGGGGGATCTTCTGGTCTGCTTCATTAGAGGAAATAAAGAAGAGAAATGGAGAAATAAGTCATTTCCTCCAGCGGTCGTCACCGTAGAGCACAATAAAAACACACTGAGAGAATCATCAGTACTCCTCTGTACTCCATTCAGGATCTGTACTGCTGAAGAACCAGAAAACGGGCAGAGAAGATCCTTACAGACTCCTCGTACCCTGATCTTAACCTCTACCAGCTGCCCCCTTCTGGCAGACGCTACAGAACTGTGTCCACTAAGACTGTCAGACACAGGAACAGCTTTAACCCTCAGACCATCACCATCCTCAACAGCTGATCACCACCATCAGCTACAGGCTGTAGATCTTACTGATAAACCCTTATTATCCTACAGTTACTGCATTACTGCTCCATCACTCATCTCACACACGTCTACACTGCTGTGTAACACAATATTTAATCTGTATAGAGCTGCAGACTGCTGTTCTGTGAATAACCCTGTACAGCACACTGTATAGACATGTCCAGGTATAGTCTGTGTGTACTGTGTGTACTACTGTTCTCTGTGTTGTGTATTGTCTGTAAATTATATTTAGAGTAGCTGGTTACTGTTAACACTAGAGAGTCACTAACAGCTGTAACAAATTCCTTGTGTGTGAACAGACTTAATAAATCTGATTCTGATAAAACAAAACTGAATTAAGAGAAAAATGGTAAATGTGTCGTCAAGCACAGCAAACACCTGGATACGAGCTACATCAGCAAGGATAGCAGTACAGTGCACTGATGAATTATCTGAAAGCTTGTGTGTGAGAATCTTGAACACCAGTATGAAGTTTATTCCAGTTGGGAGCTTTATAAGAGTGTTGATTCTCATAAAGTGAGAAGTGAGTCATCCAGTTCTTTATGTCTTTAAGACAGTCTGTTAATTTATTAAGACACATGTCCTCATTTGGTTTGGGAGAGTAGAGCTGGGTGTCCTCAGCATAGTAATGAAAGTCAGTGCCATGTTTACGGATTATATTACCCAGCAGCAGCATAGAAAGAGTAAATAGTAGCGGACCCAGGACTGACCCTTGAGGAACACCACAGCTTACTTTTGAGTAGTGAGAATCTTCATTATTTAAGTAAACATGTTGGTGCTGATCTGTCAGATATGATCTAAACCAACTGAGGACTGATCCTTTAATTCAACACCTTAAAGAAACGACAGCAGCATCTCACACCAATTAACAACCGATAGACTAAGCTGGAGCAATAAGAGTAATAATCATTAATATAGCAATAACAGCTAATAACAATAAATACAATAATAATCATTAATATAGTAATAACAGCTAATAACAATAAATACAATAATAATCATTAATATAGTAATAACAACTAATAACAATAAATACAATAATAATCATTAATATAGTAATAACAGCTAATAACAATAAATACAGTAATAATCATTAATATAGTAATAACAACTCATCACAATAAATACAGTAATAATTATTAATATAGTAATAACAGCAAATAACAGTAAATACAGTCATAATCATTAATATAGTAATAACAACTCATCACAATAAATACAGTAATAATCATTAATATAGTAATAACAACTCATCACAATAAATACAGTAATAATTATTAATATAGTAATAACAGCAAATAACAGTAAATACAGTAATAATCATTAATATAGTAATAACAGCAAATAACAGTAAATACAGTAATAATCATTAATATAGTAATAACAGCAAATAACAGTAAATACAGTAATAATCATTAATATAGCAATAACAGATAATGAGAATAAATACAGTAATAATTATTAATATAGTAATAACAGCTAATAACAGTAAATACAGTAATAATCATTAATATAGTAATAACAGCTAATAACAGTAAATACAGTAATAATCATTGTTATAGCAATAACAGCTAATGAGAATAAATACAGTAATAATTATTAATATAGTAATAACAGCTAATGAGAATAAATACAGTAATAATCATAACTATAGTAATAACAGCTAATAACAGTCAATAACAGTAAATATTGTAATAAGAGTAACAGTAATTAAGTAAATATAGTAATAAACAGTAGCAGTAATATAGTATAAATATAAACAAAGAATAAATATATAAATATAATATCAGAAATGTAATAACATAGTTATAACAATAACAGTAATAACAGTACAATTAGTAATAGCAGTAAATATGGTAAAAACAGAATATATCACAACAACAGTAACAAGAATAGCTGATACATTAATAACAGTAGCAGTAATATCTGTATAATTAATAACAATAACATTAATAACAGTAATATTAATAACAGTAATCACAGTAAAGGTATCTGAGGTCACATGATTAGGGGAGCAGGGCTGTAGGAGATCCTGTTACTGATGAGGAGACTCTTATTTTGTAGGTGTAAAATCTGTTTTCCAGTAAATCCTGATCTTAATTCTAAGGAATAAACTGTGTACAGTACCTTCTATCTAGAACAGTGTTGTTGGTGTTCCACCACTTCGGTTCTGTTTCAGAGGTCCGGTCAGAGTCCCTGTGGTCCAGTTGCTGCTCGGTCTGCCCCGCTGTCTCTGCTTCTCTGCGCAGTGTTTATTTCCTGACTGACGAAGGAAAAGGGGAACCTGGACCCTGGAGACCCACTTTCACTTTCACAGCCTGAAGCTCTGTTATCTAGAACCCTTTAGTACTGATATCAGTGTGTTCCTGCTCTGAACTCTCATGTAGAGATGTTGTGAAACAGGCCAGAACACAAAGTCCTTAAACACACACACACACACACAGACACACACACACACACACACACACAAACACACACACACACTCAGACCCAGACTCACACACTGCAAACACAACACACCACCCTGTGTTCTGCGTTCGGCTGCTTCTCAGTAGAACCTGACCAGCGGTCAGTTCTAGGAATCAGAGAGCAGCTTCTGGTTCTGAGGATAATCGGACTCTCTAACTGTCCTCCTCCCCAAAACACTCTCTGCTAACAGTGAGTCCAGAAGATCAGGAGGAACACAGCACAGAGCCTTCCACAGAGAACCCGGTTCTACTTGAGAACAGGTCAGTAGTGCAGTGAGAGCGTGCTGAGAGAGGCTGAAGAACCGGTGGTTTATAGGAAGTTAGAGCTGGATACTGAAGACAGTCTCTTACCTTCTCAGAGCAGAACTACGGGCCGGTGCTGTACCTCTGGACCCTGCAGCACTCTGAAGAACAGTGCTGGACAAGAGAGACTCCTAGTGGTGGAGAGCCTCCTAGTGGTGGCAATGCAGAACTGCACACTGAACAAGAAAGCCCCCTAGTGGTGGTAATGCAGAGCTGCACACTGAACAAGAGAGCCTCCTAGTGGTGGCAATGCAGAACTGCACACTGAACAAGAAAGCCCCCTAGTGGTGGTAATGCAGAACTGCACACTGAACAAGAGAGCCTCCTAGTGGTGGTAATGCAGAACTGCAAACAGAACAAGAGAGCCTCCTAGTGGTGGTAATGCAGAACTGCACACTGAACAAGAGAGACTCCTAGTGGTGGTAATGCAGACCTGCACACTGAACAAGAGAGCCTCCTAGTGGTGGTAATGCAGAACTGCACACTGAACAAGAGAGCCTCCTAGTGGTGGTAATGCAGAGCTGCACACTGAACAAGAGAGCCTCCTAGTGGTGGTAATGCAGAACTGCACACAGAACAGGAGAGCCTCCTAGTGGTGGTAATGCAGAACTGCACACTGAACAAGAGAGACTCCTAGTGGTGGTAATGCAGACCTGCACACTGAACAAGAGAGCCTCCTAGTGGTGGTAATGCAGAACTGCACACAGAACAAGAGAGCCTCCTAGTGGTGGTAATGCAGAACTGCACACAGAACAAGAGAGCCTCCTGGCAACTGCATTGTGACCTACACTCTCAAAAAGGTGCTACAAAAGGTTCTTTGAGTGATGCTAAAGAAGAACCAATTTTGGTTCCATAAACAACAAATTTATGTAATACAGATGTGACCTTAAAATAAAAAAGAACCTTTACATCAAGAGAACGTTTTTGGGATCTTATACTCATCTCTACAACAGACATGGTTCTTCCATGGCATCACTCAAATAACCATTTGTAGCACCTTTATTTTTAAGAGTGCAGTTGGAGCTTAGTTACGTAGAAAAATTACATAGTTTTACTCTCCACCACATGCTGAGTACTGCACTACTACCGTTTCCCTGGTAACCGCATAATCTTTAGTGTGACTGACAGCTGAACTGTGTTATAAAATTGAACAAACTGTACAAATCAAACATCAATCTGAATTTATGTACAAAAGTTAGTGTGTAAAAATATAATGAAAATATTGAATATTTTAATGACTTTATTACAGACAGAAACAGACGTCTGATTGTGAGGCCAGCCAAGAGCCAATCAACTTGCATATTAATCAACGCATATTAATGAAGCACAAAGCTTTAACAAAGGTTACTGTACTTTAATGTACAGCTCTGGAAAAAATGAAGAGACCAAGCCATTTTATTCCAGACATTTCATCTATCAGAGCTGAGTTATCTGAATCTGCAGACTATGAACGGCATAAAGTCCCAACAGCAGTATGAAAGACTGGTGGAGAGCCGGCCAAGACATGAGAGCTGTGATTGGCCGTCAAGGTTATTTCAGCATAGTGATTCTGAATGTTCTCAGAGTTCAGATATTATTACTGTGATTAAATCTGAATAACTTCTTTACTTTATAATTATTATCATCATTTCTCTGCATTATTTGAGCAGCTGTTATATGAGCAGTTGTCATTTCTGCAAATAAACAAATAAATGCTCTAAATAGCAAATTTGGAATTTAGGGTAAATTGTTGTCCTTGGTATATGAAATATAATGCAAATATTCATTTCCCTTATACACACTGCCTATAAATAGTAAAAGCAGAGAAACTGATACTGTACTCTTCATTTTTTCCGGAGCTGTAGGTAAACATACATACAGCTTCAGACAGTGGAACCGGGCCAGCCTGAATGTAACCACTGATCCTTTATATATTACACATATCATGAAGAGGTATACAGGCTCAGTTCAGAGGTCCGTTCATCATGAAATTCTGATACAGTATAAAGAACAACTGAAAGATTCACATTAAGAGAAAAGGGAGAACAGACTACAGAACTAGCTTATTCTCTACTGAATCAATTCACACATTAAACATCTCCAAACATCTAGATCAACTCCCACCACTGGGTCTCTCTGCTTCACAGAGCACTGAAAACCTTACAGACATCTCTGACCTGCTACAGTAAAAATCTGGAATACATATAACAATAATAACAATAATGATAATATTAACCACATAACACTCTAACCCTTATCACACACTGCAGTGTGTTACTCACTGACTACAGGCTTCTGTATAAACTGGTGGGGCTGATCTCTGCTAACAGAAGTTGTTCGTAATAAAACATTCGTCACGCCGTCGGGCCATAGGCTGTTTAACACAACACGCCGGTTAGCCTTTTCCCATCTAGCTGATCAATCCTCTTCCCAAGATGCTGATCAGTCTGGCCTTCACCCAGGGTTGTACAGGATCCACACACACATGATATCCCCTCAGGGTAGTTAAACTGCAGTGCAGAACAGACGAGTGTTAACGTTTATAGCAACACACACACACAGCTATAATTACATAATGTAGCATCAGTCATCATATGCTTCATGTAATCGAGTGTGTCTATAGTAATAATTCACCATTATATATAGTAATATATAGTAATATATATACTGTATTCTCATCATGATCATCTGTTTGGTGCTCAATCTAATTCAGTGGAGTTTAGGGCAAGAGCAGAAGCTCAAGCAACCCTATTCCCAGTCATTTCTATCAGCTCCTAATGGAGCATCCCTGAGCACTCCCAGGCCAGCCAGAGGTTACATTCCATGTACCAAGAGCCAGTCTCCATTTGCCAAGGTCCATGATGCTAAGGACTCCACCCTTGCTCCTTACTGAATGGGAATTGCACCAATCCCCAATCTAAACTTTGCAGGTTGTTACTCATATATTGTATTAATATATTAGTACTCATTTTTTATCATTTAGTTATTTGTGTTGTAAGCAATTTGCTATATTTATCATTTATTACAATGTTATTACTAATTACTAATTACTACGATGTAATTAATAATTGGTTTTAATGTAATTATGGATGGGGTCAGCTTTTACACAATGGTTAAATATCTGTTAATGACCATCAGTTAATGGCAATAATGTAAAGTACCATACCACTAGATGTAAATAATACATGTAAAATATACAATTATTATTCTAATACTAGAGTTATAACACAGCCACTAATAGTCATCATGCAGAAAATGTGGTCAGGAGACTATCAGAGACTATTTATGTGTATATTTATAATAATATAATTATTAGTTCTTTATCAGTTAAAAGTCATGTGACGTATTGAAAATTAAAGTTACAGTAAGGAAATAGTGAAGTAACTAATGTGAAAGTAAACACAACAACAGCTTAAAGTTATTATATTTCATATTTCTGACCCACTGTGATAATAATATAGAAGGGGGGGGGGGCACTTACATCACTCCAGCTTTTGGACAGTCAGGACTTGTTACTGCATACTTCACAATGCGCCATGCAGGGATGGATTTCTTATAGAAACTGAAACAGCACCGGTCTGGTCCTTTTGCATCTGTGTGTTAAATTAATCAATACCTTCAATACCAACAAATTAATAATAAATCATACAGATATAGAATCAACTGCAGGATGTGGTCAAGACTGAACAGGTGTAAATCAGTAAACTACAGTAGAGTCTGACAGAGGAAGCAGCAGCAACCTTCTACTCAGACCATCAGTATCAGTAATCTGAGAGTAATTAGATTGTAATTAAAAGTACAGTTGTTAACTCAGATAAACCAGAGGATGCACTTATGTTGTCCCTCCACACAGGACTGAAGGTAGAGGATGACCAGCAGAACCAGGAGGAGAGAACCACACCAGCCTCTCATGACTGTGTCTTCAGCTGCAGGAGATGATGAAGATGATGAGGATGATGATAGTGGTGATGGTGGTCTGAAAGCTTTCCCTTAGTTTTATATAATAAGTTGGAGGGGGGCGTAATCTCCACAGGAAATCATCTGAGCCAAGACATGAACAGATATCTGGCCCACGTTAGACGTTAATCACCCTCAGCTGGAGGAAATTGGATGGGATGGTCACAAATACCCCAGTCGCTGTTTCCCACAACTTTCACTCAGTTAAAATCTGTGCAGTCATTGTGTTACGCCACCAGATTGGCTACTGTCCAGGAAAGACGCTCCAGCCCAAAAAACTCCACTAAAGTTTCCACAGGAAACTCCCTCTTTGGTAGGACAAGAGCAAATATCTGGCACACGGTCATTAGAAGAGATGACTGCAGCCTTTCTATGCCTGTTCCATATTAAGAAACAGCTGTGATTTGTCTGAAGCACTACTGAAACTACTTCTAAAATGTGGTCTCAACACACACACACACACACACACACACACACACACACACACACATATATATATACAAAATATCAAATAAAACACAAATAATTAAACTGATTATCAATTAAAAGCAATAGAATCCTATATTGAATGTAAATAACTGTCTATTGAATGTAACCCTAACCTTAACCTTTTCGGGTTTGGATTTAAAGATGATAAAAGGGTAAGATTAAAGTCAAAGCTGGGGTTAGGGTTAGGGTTAAGGTTAAGGTTAAAGTTATGGTTAGGTTAGGGTTAAGGTTAGGGTTGGGGTTAAGGTTAGGGTTAAGGTTAAGCTTGAGGTTAAGGTTAAAACCTGACCATATTTTATTTAAAATTGAATTTATTCCTTGGCTCACTCTGGCTCACTGGTTGGACCCAACCAAACCTATTTGAGAGATGAGGTGTGGTGTACTTGGAAGTCCTAGTAAATTAAAGTAAGGATAAAGGTTTGGATTAAGGGGTTAGGGTTAGGGGGTTAGGGTTAAGTTAAGGCTGGGTTAGAGTTAAGGGGTTAGGGTTAAGGGGTTAGGGTTAAGGGGTTGGGGTTAAGGGGTTGGGGTTAGGGTTAGGGTTAGAGTTATGGTTAGGGTTAAGGTTAGGGTTAGGGTTAATGTTAGGGTTAGGGTTAAGGTTAAGGTTAAGGTTAGGGTTAAGATTAGGATTAAGGTTAAAGTTAGGGTTAAGGTTAGAGTAAGGGGTTAAGGTTAGGGTTAAGTTATGGTTAAAGTTAGGGTTAAGGTTAAGGTTAGGTTTAGGTTTAGGTTTAGGTTAAGGATAGGATTAGGATTAGGATTAGGATTAAGGTTAAGGTTAAGGTTAAGGTTAAGGTTAAAGTTAAGGTTGAGGTTAAGGTTAAGATTAGGATTAAGGTTAAAGTTAGGGTTAAGGTTAGGGTTAGGGTTAGGGTTAAGGATAGGATTAGGATTAAGGTTAAGGTTAAGGTTAAGGTTAAGGTTAAGATTAGGATTAAGGTTAAAGTTAGGGTTAGGATTAAGGTTGGGGTAAGGGTTAAGGTTAAGGTTGGGGTTAAGATAGGGTTAAGGTTAGGGTTGGGGTTAAGAATAAGGTTAGGGTTAAGGTTAAGCATAGAGTTAGAATCAAGGTTAAAGTTATGGTTAGGGTAAGGGTTAAGGTTAAGGTTGGGGTTAGGATAAGGTTAAGGTTGGGGTTAGGATAGGGTTAAGGTTAGGGTTAAGGTTAAAGTTAAGGTTAGGGTAAGGGTTAAGGTTAGGGTTGGGGTTAAGGTGCAGATGTCATTTACATTCATCTTAGAGTTCGTCTGCAGTTAATACACATTCAGTTGAATGTCAGGTGAGCGTCTACCAGACTATAACACAATACTACACACACACACACACACACACACACACACACCCACACACACACACACACTGGACCATCTAGGTAAAGGGTTACCAGTTTTCCATTTAGATAAAATTGATTAATGTACCAGCAGTAAGGTTCTGGCACCAAGGTGGTGGAATGAACCTCGGTGTCCAAACAGCAGGATTACTTCCAACACCAAGTGAAACCCAACTCTCTAGAGATCTCTTAAGAACCCACTAATCTATTAAAGCTGTTATTGCACTTTTATGTCTTGGCCCTCTCCACAGGTTTTTAGTAATTTGGCCATTTCTACACTCAAATTCTAGGAATTGTAAATGGTCCACATTCACTAGCTTTGGATATTCAGAGTAAATGACCAAACACGTTCTAGGTCACTCAGGATAAGATGAAGATGAAGGCCGGTTATTGTAGTGTATTTATGACTGTCGCAGAGGAAAAAAAGAGGATGTAATAGAGATGATAAGAAATGATTTTTATTTAATTTGACACTTAAACAAATAATATCTGCGAGCTCAGGTTGTACACATCACCCAGAGAGAACAGAATTATCATGGAAACACAGGAAAACCTCCTAATAGGAGTAATAACAGCAGTGAGAACCCAGAAATATGAGTGCAGGCCCTAGAGGAGAAACCGGTATGATGCCATGTTCACTTATTGACCAGCTACAGCTTAAGTGAGAACAATAGTGTAAGGTGTTATTAAAAGAAAAAAGCCTTCATCAACAGGAAACACCTCTGTGTAGACCACCTACAGTCGAGCTAATCCTGCCACATGAACATCAATGAATCACAGAACAAAGAGAAACAAGCTGAACAAAGCAGAACAGAATAAGAGCCTGGAAGTGAAAGAGGGGGCAGAGCAAGGACAGACCGTGTCACTGGTAAGACTTTATTAATCCCCAAGGGGAATTTAGAGTGATTCTGTGTCCATGTAGGACAAACACAAAATACACACATGAGTAAGGTAAAAAGAATGATAGTAAAGTTGGTGATGATAGTAAAGTGATGGGATGTGGAGGCAAGGAAGGAAAGCTAATTTTTATAGTTTATTATATATATTAATAAATTTTGTACACTGTGTTCATGTTAAGTGTGTTATTTGTGTGAATTAAATTAAAATAATGATTACAATTTGATTAAAAATGTTATATTAGCATGAAAAATAACCTGAACAAACATAAAAATTAAGCTAAAAAGGGTCGCTACAGGGTAGAGGTGTTTTAACTGAGCTGAAAGCTGCTCAAACAGGAACGTTTTCAGCCTGGAGGTAAAAAGTGTCCAGTGCCAGGGCTTTTGTAATGTTCTAATGCTAATGCTAATTTAACAGAGGCATATCCACTAAATGCTGCTTCTTCATGTTTAGTTTCTATGTTAGGCAGGACTAATTGACTAGTTCCTACAGATGTGCCGGCCCTGCACCATCAAGACATTTGTAGACCAGTAAGTGTACCTGTATAGTCTATTCTGTAACAGACTGGTATCCAGTGTAAGGATTTAAGAACGGGGGTGATGTGTTCCCTTCGTCTAGTCCTGGTGAGAACTTTGGCAGCATCTTCAGGAGTCCAGTTAGGAGACATTTACAGTAATCAATTCTGCTGTTAATGAAGGTGTGGGTGAATTTCTCCAGGTGGGGTTTAGTCAGAAGATCTCTACTCTTGTGGATGTCTTAAGGTGATGAATGCTGATGTGCTACGGGCTCTGACTTGTCTGCTAAAACTGAATCTGTTAGTACAGCAAGGTTTTAGGGCCCTTGAACCCAGATAGGCAGCTAGTCTGTGCCTTTTAATTTCCGTCCCCAAATAAAGTCATCTCTGTATTATTTTTATTTGACTGCAGAAGGTTGCGACTCATCCAGTGAGTGATGTGCCCAAGGCACTTACACAGTGGCTTAAGGCCATAGTCACAGTGACCACAGTTCTGAGTAGATCTGAAGTAGATCTGAGTGCTGAGTATAGCTGTGGAGGAAGAGGAAGCTTGTATAAGGTAAATGAGAGTGGCCTAAGAATTGAACCATGGGGGGAAACCACTGGTCACATTTTCTTCAATGCAGATCTAAACCATTTTAGAACAGTTCCTGAACAGCCAACCCAGTTCTCAAGTCTCTTTACTTATACATACGACATCTGTGAACTGTTGAATTCTGTTTTTTCTGGTGCAGAATGATGTCATACATCTTTATTAGACACACACAATAATTTCATCCCAAATGTTTCTGGAATCAACACAGGGGTGATGGACTACAGCTGGTAGCATCACTGTGCCTCATAAAAAAGGGTCTGATTGACAGCACTCTTGGGATTGACCAACACATTGTACACTGGGAAAGTCCAAAGAGCTCAGAGCAGATCTGAGAGGGATGATGTAAGTGGTCAGTGGGTGCTGCCACCTACCAGCAGAGGGCAGCAGCAGCGAGGCACTGTTACCCAAGGGAACTCCAATTCCCAGAACCCCAAGGGGGTAATCAGTGGCAAACAGACACACCTGGTGGTCCCAGCATTTAAGACTAAGGCAAATTGCCTGTCCCTTTCCCACCTTTGTAGAAGGGAGACAGACAAGACAAGACAAGACAAGACAAGACAAGACAAGAGGGTTCAGAACGAAAAGAGCTGAAATGCAAACCAAACAAAAGGGAGGAGGGGGGAATCTCAGCTCAGAACCCAGTAAAGGAGTCGAGAAGCTGGACTAACAGTAGACTAAGGTTATTGTACAGTTTATTGTACAGTATGGCTTATTTTCATTGTTTAAAAGCTGTACCAATGCTCAGCTCCCTATTCTGGGAGAACTATCCTCCACAGGTTTTCCTCTCAGGAGATTGTTCTGGAGCTGATTCTTAACAGCTGCAGATTTCAAGATCAGGTTGCAAGTGTAAGCACTTCATGGTTTTGGCCACTAGATGCCATGAACCCTTCAGAAATGCAGTTAAGAGGAAAGCTTTGGTTTGCCATCACTAAAAGCATTGACTAAACCAAAACCTGCAACAGTGCAAGACCAGAAACTCTGCCCACACATGGGTGTAGGACCACAAGTGACAACCAGGAACCCCTGGGGAGGATAACAAGAGGGTATGGCTACAGACTAGGTATAGGTAGGAACACTAATGGCTGGGTGGAGACAAGGACCGAACACCAACAGAGCCATGAGCTGCTTCTACATAAATGAGAAGAATAGCCACCCCATAGTTGTACATTTCATGTTTAGATTTGGCTGGAAAAAATCTTAAATGGTCCAATCTTTTGTTCTCTATGCTATGGGGGTAGATGGCAGGCCCACAACTTGTACCTTAGCCACCGCAACTGAGCTGCTGAGGCATTTGAAGACCATTTGAGAGAAGCGGTCATTCACTTCCATTCACTTTGGGGTGTCTCCAACCAATGATATCTTGGGTTGATACTTTCATGCTCATACAGCTCACTTTGAACACATTTCTTAAATAAAGATAATTATATATTTACTTCACACACACCTTCAAAAAGTGAGGAGAATCTAAACTATACATTGGGCACATTTTTGTGCCTCTTGTCACTGAATGCAATCAGATTCTTACAGCAATGCTCCTCCAAAATCTAGTAGAAAGTCTTCTTCTCTGGACAGTAGAGACAGTTACTCCAACAGAAGCAGGATCAGCTCTTTTTAATAGCCTTGATTTCAGAAGAAACAATGAATGAGCAGGTGTCCCAATACTTTGGCCAGATGTATATAATAAGAGCCTGTTGGAGAAATTCCTAGTGACCTTTATATACATTCAATTTGGTTGACTTGTACAGGCTGGCAAAGACTTGTGCCTCCCCTGGGATCTACCTAAACCATGCTTAACCCTTAAGGGACATGGAAAAGATTGGGCACCCCTGCTCAGAATGTCTCTGGAACGGATCTCTAAAACATTTAAAATTGTACCTTAAAAGAAGGAGGAAGTAGCATTAAGTTTTAGTTATTTACCAAGATCTCAAACCTTAATTAGCTTGTTTGGGCCATGGCTTGTTGGGTCATAGTTGGGAAAGGTGAAGCAAATTTCAAAGCTTTATTTGAAGCTTTATTTTTTTTATCCTCAAACCTCGCCCCAACAATCAGCAGCCATGGGCTCCTCTAAGCAGCTGCTGAACACTCTGAACATTGGCATATCTGATGCTTCACAGAGCAGGAGGAGAGTAAAGGAAGATAGCAGAGGTTCTCAGGAGTTCCTAATGGAGTTAAGAAATGATCGTTAACAGGAACTGTGGAGGACAGGCTGAGGTCTGGAAGTCTGAGAGAACTGCTGATAACATTAAGTCAGAACCCTGGTTTGCCTGAAAATGACCTTCAGGAAGATTGGAGACCAATGACCTTTTGTTGAAGCTTCACATCAGAAGTACATATCTGATTAGCCTGTGTCAAAAACCAAAGCTGTTGTGCATGTATATGGAGGATCTCTTAATAAATACTCTGGAGGTCTTGGTTGCTCTCCCATTTCTAAGAGTTTTTAACATTTCAGGAAAGGGTTTTAAACTTGGCAAAACCAGCTGGACGTGGTCAGGCCAGGTCTTGAGGTCTCAAGTTCAGTATGGCTTTGGGCTTCATGGGTTTCATATCTGTGCAGACCTTTAGTCGGCTCGGGACTAAAGGTCTTGGGTACTGGCCTGTTCTGGGGGTCCGTTTCATTCCCTTGATCTGCAGCTGGTTGAGGTTTCAGAGTTGCTGGTGTTGGCTGGGTTTGGGATTCCGTATCAGAGCCGTGCAGATTTGTGTTTCTGTCTAAAGTTCTACGATCAATTTCCTCGATTGCTTGCTGCACCCATCGAAGACTAGCATCTACACAGACATGGATGTTCTTGGTGGAAAATCTGCAATGAGGAGAACGTTTGGGTCTGTTATTAAACCTGACTTACAAAATATGTTGAGTAACTAAAACAACAATGAATCCAAATTCAGATTCAATTTTAGTTTAACTTCCAGTGAGGCCCTAATAATAATGAGTAATACAATTATTTTGAATGATTCATTATTAATTGCTGTAGTTGCATGATGTGAAGACCTACACAACTCCAACTTTTGGACAGTCAGTTTTTGTTATTGAGTACTTCATGATGGCGGTTACAGGAATTTTCCTTTTAAAGAAACCAATGCAGCATTCTGGAGGGGGGAAAATACACCAATATTAAAAATGAGCTGTAATGAAATTACATTGGATCCAATTAAATACTCAAATACATACTAAACAGGTGTTACTGTGAAATAAACCGATAGATATTCAGGATGTAATGGTTACGGCATTTAGCCAACTCTCTTATCCAGAGTGACTTACAAGCTTACTGATATTACAGAAGTGGGCTAATGTAGAGTTAGGTGTCTTGTCTAAGGACTCCTATTGGTGTAGTGCAGCATAGACACCCAGACCAGGAATCAAACCCAGGTCTCCCACATGGTGTGGCAGAAAGTGGTGTTATCTATTGCACCATAGCAACCTTGGTTTGGTTTTAATCACAGTTTAGGAGTTAAGAGCTAAAATGAATCTTCTTTCCCAAGTATTTTCTGATCAGATTTGGAAATTTGTGAGTTTTGAATCAATTGCATGTAAACAAATGTAGAGTTTTGAAGTCTGTAGACCAGCTGCAGATTTTACAGGTTCAGAATAAACCGGGTTCTGTTGCTTTAAGCTCTCTGAAGAGCTGGGAGCTCAGCATGTTTGTAGTTTTGTGGTTGAGTGTCAGACACCGGTCCTGGCAGCCTTTTGAAGGCCCTAAACCAAATGTTTTTATCAGGGGACTACCCCTCAAACAGCTGCCTGGGCATATTACATTTCTTAGCTGTCACACACAAACCTCATATCTCCAAAACAGCAGCTTTACTCCAACAAAGGCAGGATAAACTCTTTAATATCCAATAAATGAGCAGGTGTCCCAAAACATACATACAGAACTTCAACCTACCTTGACCCTCCACACAGGACTGGAGGTAGAAGATGACCAGCAGGCCTAGGAGGACCGAACGACAGCAGATGCTCATGGCTGTTTCTTCTGCTGCAGGAGATGATCTGTAGTTAAGCACAGTAGATCCTGCGATCAGCCTTATTAGCAGATCAGGAGAAGGTGAACACTCGACTGGTCAAGAAGGAAAGAAAGAGAACCTGCTCTCTTCAGGAAATGACTCTGTGGTTTTTACCGGACATGAAGCAAAGTCTGCACAGACCTGCAGAGCCATTCCAGAGACCTGGGTGAGGTCTGGGTATCTGTAAACCCTTTACCTTCATAATGAGCAAAAATACTGCTGTGCTGATCATTCCATTCTTATACTGAGCCATAAATCAGAGCTGGAAACTGGTAAACCACAAAGATGTGAGAGAGACGGGTGTATAAAGTAGAGGAAGTAGCTTCTATTCTGGTTATATATATATATATAATATGTGGAGTTTTACTCAAAGGGCTCATTTTATGTCCTTCATGCTGCCTGCTGTTACAACTCAGTGAGAATAAATGTACACTGTGTACATTGATCATGCTGGTCAACCAGTTGGGTCATGCTAGCCATGCTGGTTGACCACCATGGTCATTCTGGTCATGCTAGTTAACGAGCTTGGTCTTGCTTGGACTGCTGGTCAACCAGTGTGGTCAAGCTTGATCATACTAATTGGTTTTTGGCTTGGCCATGCCAGTTCCAGCTAAACCATCAACTTCAAACAAAAACATCATCGAGTCAACCAGCTCGATCAGCTTGAGCTGGCCAGGCAGGATATTTCAGTAGGGTAGTTAGGGGTCACTCTTTTAGAAAATGTAAAATTATGACCCATGCAGAAACACACAAGAAATCAAAGGGCAAATGCTTTCCATGGTCCTGTGTACGTACATTCACCAAGCACCTTTTATTCACAACACCTGTACACCCACCAATTCATGCAATTATCTAATCAAACAATCATGTGTCCACAGTAGCTCGTATAACCACAGTAGCTTCTGTAATCACTCTGTACCGTTTTGGAGAGCAAAAAAGCAACTCTGAACACCTCCGATCATAAGGATGAGCTACAGCAGCGAAAGACCAGTGTCCACTTCTGTCAGCCAAGAACAGAAAGCTGAGGCTGCCATGGTTCAACACAGGCTCACCAACACTGGACAATTGAAGCCTGGTCTGGTGAATCTAGATTTCTTAGAAGTGGTATGGGGAAATAGTTCTTGGCTAACTTTGGGCCGTTAACACCAGTCATCACCTAAAGGCCACAGGCTTTAATTGAGTAATGTTGCTGACCATCTGCATCCCTTCATGACCGCAGTTTACCATTGTCCAGCATGGTGATGCACCTCGGAGCAGTTCAGTGAGTTCAGTGTGCAGTGCTGGATCTTCAGTCACTGGATCTGAAACCAGTCGAACACCTTTGGGATGTGATGGATTTAGAGATTTAGAGCATGAAGGTTCTCTTGAAAAAACTATAGGAATTCTGTGTGTAAAATAATGTCAACATGGACCTAAACTCAAAGTAAACATCTTGTGAAATCCATCCCACTAAGAATTCAACTAAGAGTCAACTAGAGGCCTTCCCCAGTATTACAACACTAGTAGTCTTCCTAATAAATTGCTTAGTGAATGTATACATTACTGTATACAAAAGAACAGAGATCTGCAAAACCTTGTTTCCTTATACACTAATTGGATGGCAGTATTTAGACACCTTCCTCTAAAATCAAAGGTATAAAAGAGTTGATCTTGCTTATGTTGGGGTATCTGTCTCTATCCAGATGCACATCTACTTATCTTGACACTCCACACAGGACTGAAAGTAGAAAATGACCAGCAGGCCCAGAAGGAGAACACAACAGCAGACGCTCCTGTCTGAGACTTCAGCTGCAGAAGATGATGATGATTTCAATTGCTGTTAGTCTCAGCAGATGATGTGACGTATACAAAGAAACAAAAAAAGAACAAGCTTCTGCTTCTACAGGAAATGTGTCTGTAGTCACCACCTGAAGGAAAGTGAACTGTGTACAAATGTCCAGCATGAGTCAATACAGAAAAGCATAGTGTTTTAAATGACAAAGCTTACCCTGTGGACACTGTGTTGAAAAAAAGGGTAATTTGGTACAGAAAACAATTAAATAACAAAAGACAGACAGTATTACAAATTGCTGACTGGCTCAGAGCCACTGTGTAACACTAAACACAGGAAGTAGACTGCAATTCTATAAAAAAAAACATTAGCTTTGGAGGCATCATGGGGCCACCAAATAAATGCTGGTGGTCTTTACGCAGGTACAATTTCAATCTTCTGCTTTTAGATCAGGACAGGATATTCCATGATAAAATTGAACCTGAGCTGGTAAGAAGTAAGAGGTAAGGCTTGGTTGGTGTTTAAACAAATGCTGGTGCATTTCATGCTTAGTGTGGGTGTTTTCAATAAGCCCTGATTTTGCTGCAAAAGACAACTAAAATAATATTGTACCCAAGAATGGATCAAAATACATCTGAAGAGCTGTGCATGATTAATTAGCATCTACAGGAAGTGTGGTTAAGGTTTTACCAGGAAAGACCAAGACCAATACAATTACTTTGTTATTTTAATAGCAGTAAATAATGCACAAAAATTAAGTTAACATTGTTAGCTATTTTATTAGCAATGTTGGTCATTCCAAATAGCTTACAGAAGTTCATCTGTCAACTGTGCATGTAAATATACAAAGTCTAATATATGTGTGGTTACAGTTTTAAATGCAAGTTAAACATTTACAGTGTTACCAGCCTTAATTAAAATGTGCTGTTAATTGCAGATTAATAAAAGATAAGATCAGATGCCGATTTGGTGACACCCTCCACATCTCACCTCTGTTCTTTTCCATCTTTCTTTCGCCTTACTCTCCATTGTCTTTACTAAAACACAAAGAATTGACTTTGACCTCTTTAACACATACAGGAAGGTAGATGTAAAACATGGTGGAACCTAAACATGATATAGATAGACCTAGAACCTGGTAGCAGACGGAGAGATTATGGGTTTGGATTTTAAATTTGGCAGAACCAGTTGGGCTCATCTGTGTTTGATCTAGAGGTCTCTGGTACAGGCTGGGTTTGGGCTTCAGTTTTGCGTCCGTGTGTATCTGTTGTTTTTTCAGGACTGGTGGTCTTTGTTACAGGCTGGGTTTGGGCTACAGTTTCTTCTCCACGTGTATCTGTAGTTTTATCAGGTCTGGAGGTCTCCGGTACAGGCGGAGTTTTGCTTTTAACTTCATGCCTGTGCAGTTCATGGGTACCTTCCAAAATTCGACGATCAATGATCTGCATGGCCCGCAGCACCCACTTTGAACCAGGGTTAACACAAATATGTTGTGACCTCTTGGTGATAAAACTACAATAAAGAAAACATTTATATTAGTGTCTAACTGATTTACACACAGGCTAGAAAATCAGAAGACCTACAATATTAATAAAAGGAAGAGGGGTGAAAACTTACATCACTCCAGCTTTTGAACAGACTGGGCTTGTTTCTTTATATGAAACTATTTTATTTACAGGGATTGCGCTTTCCATGAAACTGCAACAGCACTCAGGAGGGATCCATCCCTCTGTGTGAAAATGACAAAAACCTATTCAAAAACCTTTCTTCTTAGTATCACTAAAAAAACTATAATATAAAGAGCAATAATAACAAATTGCAAATAAACATGTAATTAATTAGACATGGTGGGCTTACTGATTTCCTCCACACAGGACTGAAGGTAGAGGATGACCAGCAGATCCAAGAGAAGAGAACCACACCAGAATCTCATGACCGTGTCTTCAGCTGCAGGAGATGATAATGATCTGAACTCTACTGCAGAAAGTTCAGTTCTATAGAGCAAGAGAATAAAAGCCCTTTTACAGGAAGTGCCTCTGTGGTTTTATCAACTGTGGTGCTGGACAACATAGGTGCCACAACATAGGTCTTTAGAAAACAGAACAAAGCTAAATGCAAAATGCCAAATAAATTATCATCATCAGTAAATAAAGATAAATATCTACTTCCTACTTTAATTTCCCCA
The DNA here is from genome assembly GCF_030463535.1 of Salminus brasiliensis. Classification (NCBI taxonomy): domain Eukaryota; kingdom Metazoa; phylum Chordata; class Actinopteri; order Characiformes; family Bryconidae; genus Salminus; species Salminus brasiliensis. Next base: position 2,178,118 of record NC_132886.1, read on the forward strand.
AAAAAGTTATGCATATCTTAATTCTCTTACAGTTTTGGTTGGAAACTAAATAGTTAAAAAGTGATATTGTTACTTTATTCTCTGTGGGACTTTATTCTCTGTGGTGTGTGGGTAGATTCATTGACATACATTTAAATGTACACTCTGCATTGGCCCCATGACCCATTGCTGCTATACATCAACTCATCAAATTTGCCATATTGGTCCAAGCAAGACTGGCCTGTAAACAAGCATAGATGGTTGAGTAGCACATTAATGTTTATAGTTCTCAACAGATTTTATGAGATGTTGTTTAAAAGATGTTTTTATAGATTTATTAATCTCCATGGAGAACAAAGAATGCAGTTATTTCTAATCTTAATAGAGAGCAGTGTGTCTCAGCTTATGCTAATGTGGTGTAAAATGGTTCATTGTCATAGGAAATTGTAAAACTCATGTTTGTTAAGCATGGGTTTGGATTTTTCCCTTGGTTAATACGTGTGGAAACATCCACATAGTATGTACAGGAAATGTGTAGAGCTGTCTAGTAGAAATGGCCTTTTCTGTCTATGTCCCCATTATTTTAGGTTGTCCTGTCAAAACACATTATTTACTTTAAAATATTGAATCTTTGAAATCTTTGAAATAGTGCATCTTTAATTTCTAATAATTGATCATTGAGAAGAATGTCACAAAATCAGCAAATATGCATTGGATAGTGATACACTGGCAGTCAGCCTGCTTTCTATGTTTTAAATAGCAGTGATACAAAGGATAAGATACTCCAAGACAGAAAATTACAGATAAAGACAATTATTAGAATGAGATAAACACCTTTATTGATCCTCAGAGGAAAATTCAGTTGTTACAGAGGTATAACATATTTACATGATATGGTAATTATAATTAAAATATAGTGGAATGTAGTTTTACTACAACAATATATAGTATAGTACAGCAATAAACGTGCCCTGTGCCGTCCAATCATGAACTGTTCCCACACTTGACGTCACCTGAATACTAACAACCCTCACCTGTGTCTATGTCTCTGTTTAGTATTTAAACCTTTTACATTTTTTTTTACATTTTTTTAAACCTTTTTTCATAATTTGAAATTATGGTATAGGGGATAGGGAGCTTTAAGCTATAAAAGTACCATTTGAGGAGTGGCGTCATTGGCTGGAAGAGGCTTCACATCCCTTTTTGGTCTTGACGGATGATAAGAACCTGGAATACTTGCGTCCGGCTCGATGGCCTTTGTCTTTTTTTTTATTGTTATCAGGTCACAGTTCACATACAGGCTGGGTTCATGTAACACCAAGGCCGATGCTCTGTTCCGTGTGTTCCCTTGCCTTGATTTTTCCTACAAAATACAAGCTGTGCTGCCTCTGTTGTTGTAGCTCCTGTATGATGGGAGATAGACAAGGAGATTAATAATTTGCTGCCCAACATCAATGTCCCTGAGCAGTGTAGAGACTAATTACCTGGGTCCATTCGTCTTTGACATCAGGTCACCCCGGTGAGACCCGTACTCACCAGTTACTGTGCAGTACATACTGGTGGAATTCTATGTCGGCAGATGTACACAGGTTTGTGTCATCTTGTACCACTTGCTCTCAGTGTTCTCAAGACTCCCAAGACACTTGCTGCTGGTAAGCTCATTACCCTACCTGTCCCACTTCATCCATGGTCCTATCTAACTATTGACTTTGTCACCAATCTTCCAGACTCTAATGGTTACACAACCATACTTACTATAACTCATCCTTTTTCTTGTGATATTAGATTAGAAGTATTTTACATAGGTTTTTCCTTTTTACGCTGTCCATGAGGATATAGTGTCCGATCGAGGGCCATAATTTACTTCCAGGGTGTGGTAATTCTTTGAAAGATTAGGGTCACAGGGTTAGTCTTGTGTCAGGGTCCCATCCTTGGTCTAATGACCAGTGTGAGAGGATGAACCTGGAGTTGAGGAAATTCCATAGCAATCAGGCAGACAGGTAATCGAAGGGAAGCGGGAAAATTGCTTCATTGGGCCCTGTTACATGCATGTGAGCATGTTGTGTTTTTTTGTTTTTATTGCATTCTCGTTCCCCAAGGTGTGATTGATTGTTTTTAGTGGTTGGCTGATTCCCTTCCAGTCCGGCCTATAGTGTTCTTTGTACTGGGTCGGATGAGGAAGGTCTTACAAGTGAAAAGCATGTGGGTCTCGTTTTTTTGGGAGATCCTTTTGCCTTTAGTTCCATTGTTTCCTCGAGTTTAAAGAGGCAGCCAGCGTTCTCCCCTGGCATTCCTTGTTTGTTTCCCGCCTTTATTTCACTAAAACCACCCCTTTTAGGTTTCATTTGTTGGCCGCATTCACAACTGCCTCTTTGGGGAACGTGGAACTTTGCGACGTGGCAGCCTGGGTTCGAGTCCCGGGTTGATTTATTTCTCATTTCCGTTTTGCCTGCCCTATGATTAAGGACTCTGCACTTGGGGCCTCACTCAGTAGCGCACCAGTGAGAGCAAGCTTTCTGACACTGGGCAGCACATTTCTCTCTAGAATCCCTTAATAGTCTTGAGATTTCATTGTACCCTGCACAGATTCAAGAAACCCTGTGCCAGATGCAGCAAAGCAGCCCCAGAACATAACAGAGCCTCCTCCATGTTTCATAGTAGAGACAGTGTTCTTTTCTTGATATCCCATAGACCATTATATTTCTAAATATTATGTGCTACTGTAGTCACAGGAACATCAAGCTGTTTGGAGACGGTCTTATAACCTTTAGCTTTAATATGCTTGTCTATAATTGTCTTTCTAATCTCCTGAGACAACTCTTTCCTTCGCTTCCTCTGGTCCATGTTGAGTGTGGTACACACCATGTCACCAAACAGCACAGTGACTACCTGTAGCCTTATATATAGGCCCACTGACTGATTACAAGATTGTAGACACCTGTGATGCTAATTAGTGGACACACCTTGAGTTAAGATGTCCCTTTGGTCACATTATTTTCAGGGGTACCTTTACTTTTGTCCAGGCCTATATAGCTCTTAATGTAACAATGAAATTGACAAATACAACCAAAAACTATTTATTTGAGAAAAGTAATTAAGCTGTACTGCCCCAGCTTCAATAATAATAAAATTACAAATAAACATGTAATTCAATTAAAAAAAACAAGAATCATTCCCACAAGGCAGCAAAAAAGAGCCAAAAACCCAAGGATGAACGTCCACTTACTGTTCCTCTCCACACAAGACTGAAGGTAGAGGGTGACCAGCAGATCCAGGAGGAGAGAACCAAACCAGAATCTCATGACTGTGTCTTCAGTTGCAGATGATGATGATGATGATGTGAAATCTACTTCAGAGAGTTCAGGAAGTGCCTCTGTGGTTTCACGAACTGTGATGCTGATTGTGCCACAACATACAGAATGTCTTTAGAAGACTGAATGAGGCCAAATACAAAAAAAGTCATGAAGAAAGAGTAACAAAGTTAGGGTAACAAATGTGTTTAGAAAATGTTTTACTCCCATGACTATCTGTTGATTTTTCAGGTCTGGAGCTCTTCGGTACAGGCTGGGGTTGGACTTCAGGTTCTACTCTGTGTGTATCAGGAGTTTTGTCAGGTCTGAAGGGATCTGGTACAGATTGTAAAGAAATGACATGGCCAGCATCAGAAGAGTTAAAGAAGGGTTATCAGAAACACTAACAGACCTCCTGGCTTTAAACCTACAGTAAAGGAAAGATTTATATTAGAGTCTATCACTGTGCGCCGAGACATTAATGTAATTGTATTACTGAATATCTGTTTACAGAGCACAGTCACTCAGTTGTACTGGATAGTCAGATGTCTTCTTGGTATGACAATATGATAAGATAAGATAGTCCTTTATTAGTCCCGCAGTGGGGAAATTCTCAAGTGCACTGTGCACTGCACTGTCAGCTGCTTAATATTAATGTGCCTTATGTCCTGCACGTTACACTTTACCTGCTTTGTTATATTCTAATTATTCCTTCCTTCTGTTTATGTATTTGTGATGAGACGAAGTGCAGGACGTCCAGCACACCTGCACTCAATCCAATTTATCGCACCACACACCCTTCTTTTGCAGTGCCACGTCCATAATCAACGACAAACAGATTTTAAAGGCTCAGGTTGTATCATATCTTTGAATTTTGAATGTTCAGCATATTCACACTGGATTCACTTCTCCTGGGTTCAGTCGAACTGTTTTAATCATAGAAAAGTATTAATTATTAAATTATTTTAAAAATGGAAAATGTTTTACGACACATCAAAAAGGGAACTCTTTCCTGAAACACCATTTACACACACCTACAGGTCTTTTTAAAGTCTGAGGACAAAGTTGGAGCCTGCATCTGCTTTCTTCTAGGTAACAATCTGTATGTATATTAGAATAATTCTCATAGCAGTTGATGAAATTGCCTGCAGGGGGCGCTAGACGCAGCAGTAAATTCAGCAGGACTAGGCAGTTAAAATGTAAACTAAAAAGTGTGCTGAGAGTGTGTGAAAGCTGTGGCTGGTGTGAAAGAAGTTCTGTAATCTGATTGTAAGTTATCTTCAGGAAGATCAGTTTAACTCTTTAATCTAAAGAACCACACTGACAAAGAACCTCCCATGTGCATCCTGTCCCCAATGAGCCGCTCAACTCCACCTGCTATTATTTACAATGTTCAAGTGTGTTTAGAAAATGTTGATGATAAAAGTCAAGAACTCTGTGGGGTAAGAGCTGATGATCAGAGGAAAAACTTGAGAGAAAATATGGTCTTTTCTAGAATTACTTTCATGTGGTTTCAACTTGTTATCAAATGGTTATCTTAATCCTTTGTCTCACCTTTTGTTACCCTTCGTCTGCCGGCCTAAAGTGGTCACTCTTTCTCTTTGTATACCATCAACCCCCCCTCAACTTCACCCACCTCCTACCCCTCTTTAAAGTGATAACTATCACCCCCTATTGTTGATACTCCAAGTGACCTATCCTTCATCCCCCTCCTACCCCTCCTTAAACTCCTCTTCATCAACCTTTCTCCTCCCACAATTTCCAATGTATATAAGGCCCTCTCAAAATACCCCTAATCAGACTGGGTTGACCGTGACCGATCGAGTTGTACATCTCTGTGTGTACCAATAAACTCATCAACACTGAAGATCCAGTCTCCTGACTCCTGAATCTGTCTCCTGGACGCCGGATTTCTAACAATTTGGTGCCGTGACCCGGATGGCCTACTGAAACCTTCTTGGTGAGTAAACGCCATTTCGAATCGAAGAGAAATTCTGGTTTCCTAAGACAGAGGAGTCAGTAATTGTTAGCCTCTCTGAAAGAAGAGAAGTTTTGTTGTTTGTCACTGATAGAAACCTAGTGTTTTGTGGCTGTTATCCTCTCTGTTTTTGAGGGAAGTTTGGTTGTTTGTCACTGATAGAAACCTAGTGTTTTGTGGCTGTTATCCTCTCTGTTTTTGAGGGAAGTTTGGTTGTTTGTCACTGATAGAAACCTAGTGTTTTGTGGCTGTTATCCTCTCTGTTTTTGAGGGAAGTTTGGTTGTTTGTCACTGATAGAAACCTAGTGTTTTGTGGCTGTTATCCTCTCTGTTTATGAGGGAAGTTTTGTTGTTTGTCACTGATAGAAACCTAGTGTTTTGTGGCTGTTATCCTCTCTAAAGGAGAGAAGTTTGTTTTGTTACTGTTAAACGTAACGTTTGTAACCAGAATCCTCTCTGAACAGAGAGAGGTTTGTTTGTTACTGATGAGTTGTGTTCTTCTGTAGTTTAGTTAATAAGAAGAAAACTTGGTTTTGTTCTCCTGTTTTCTCACCATGTCCAGAAAAGGCCAACATACTCAGAATCTTGGTAAAGACTCATGGAAGCCTCTTAACTATAAAAGCAGCACCTTAGTTAAGGGAGGGACTGAAATGCCTCAGTGGACTGATTCTGATTTTGAAAAGGTAATCAATGGCATAGTGAAGAAACATATTAATGAGCAAAAGATAACTCAGTACTTTTCATCCGAAGGTTTCTCTGCTGATAGAGAATGGACTTTTGCTGAGTGTAAGGTAGCTTTAGGTTATGGCCTTAAGCATGACTCAGTGAAGAAGTGTCTTTTTCTAATTAAGCAATATTGGAAATGCAAGTTAAAGTCTATGGAAGATGAGTTAAGGGAAGCTCAGGGAAAGATCTTAGAACTAATTAGTGAATGCAGACGGCATAAAACAGCCACCATAAATGCCAAAAGAATATGTAAGACACTTCAGCAAAACCTGACAGAAGTTGAACAGCAGCATGCTAGTTGTAAAACTAAATCAAGGTGCCAGTGTCCTTCTGTTGCCCCTCCAGCAGGTCAGCCATGTTACACAGAGGATGGAGATTCTCAAGTAACAGTAAGGCTGTATCCTGAATTATCTGTAAACGACAAAGGCAATGAGACTGTTCATTCTGATGGATCAGAATCTTCATCTTCTGACGAGGGTTCTGAACATGCTAGTGCAAGGTGAGTTCAGATGAGACCTGTAACCATTGTATCTTCTGAGGTACTTAATCATGCAAAATGCAGAGGTACTGAAACCAGAGTAGAAATTGGTCATGTTCCTTTAGATGCAGATACTTCGGAAAAGTTGTCCAAGGAGTTTAAGCATCCAAGGAAAATGGGGCTTGATTTCATTGACCTCATGCATAAGAAAAGAAATCTCTACTCTCTGCACCCCAATGATGCTGTAGCTATAGCAAGCCAGGTACTTAACGTTGCAGACAGTGGACAGCTTGCTAAAAAGGTGTTAAATGCTATGGGTAACAATGGCCAGAACCTTGAAGGGGGATGGAAAGCTTTCAATGATTGGATTAGCTGTCAATGCCATAAAACAACTGACTGGACACAGATAACCAAATGTAGACAAAGAAAGGGAGAGTCTGCAGCAGACTTCTGTGAGAGGTTTGAAAGAGTCTTTTTGCGTCACTCAGGTATTCATCAATACAATGGTGATAACATTGACAGTACAACTGATGGTCCCCATTTTGAACAGCTGGTTGAGTCACTACGGACAGATCTAAAACAAGCTCTGGTGACTGCTGTTCCAAATTGGCGGCAAACTAAGTGGAGTGACCTTAAGAATGAACTTGACCGATTGGACATTGATCTAGAACCATGCCATGTTCCAGCATCAATCCATGTCCTCAAAGAGACTAGCTCTAACTCAGATGCAAGCAAGAGGTTCTCTAATCAGAAGAAACAATGTCATTACTGTCATCAAATTGGTCACTTTTCTAGAGTAGGCCCCAAAAGTGGGCAGATAGCCACAATATGGGTGCAAGGTTGAGAGACAACCTAGTGGGAAATTCTTCGGGGGGGTTTTCACAGGGAAGCCCAGCAGGGATTTCACAAGAGCAATTGTCTTTGACGTTAAGGACCTTGCAGGGAGTCACAGAGCAGTTGTTTCTGATATTCAATGGAATACAGAGAGTCATAGGGACATCAACAGTTCCTCCTGCTGTGGTTTAAACTAAACTGTCCACAGAATTGAACTCACCATACTTACTGTAGCATGTTAATGACACCCAAGTAGTGTGAATGAGAAAATGCATATCAAATGCATAAATGCACTTTTTTTTATTCTTTTTTACTGTTTTTTATGTAAGCAAGGGACATAAGGTCCTGATGCAGTTCAGTTGTGTTGTGCTGGTGTACATATTCTGGACAATGTTACCCAGGGTTCTAGAGGAATTGTGCCTTGTAGAGAAGCTGCAGTTATCGCGATGTCACTGCCAAACACAGTGCACTAATTGCCAAGCTTTCTTAGGCCTTGTAAGTAATGCTACATTTTTAAAAACCACTATACGATCTGCTTAAAGATAACCCTGGGCAACATGGCCCTATTTTAGATTTAGAGTGAACACTAGAGTGAACCACTGATCTGTGGAATAATAGATATTGCTAAATAATGGTGTGAAAATTTCTCCAGATGATGTGACACTAGCATCACACTACCTGGTTACACTAGTGTTGCAGAAATGTTTTCACAACTAACAAGATTAGTTGGCCAAAACTGTGCTACTTGCTGAAAGGTCAATGGATCTTGGTGAGAAAACAGTGACGAACAGTCCTTAGAACTTAGATGGGGTGGCCCATTTCAGGTTATGCTAATCACTGATTCAGCAGTGAAATGTAAAGGAAACAGTTATTCATGTTTCTCACTGCAAGGTTGTATCTGCTCATCAGAACGAAATAATAGGGTCAGTAAAGAGAAGAGGTGGGTAATGCACAGAGCCTCAGGGAAGAACTATGGTTTTTATGCCATAGGGGCCAACCCTTTGGTGAAGACTTTCAACACACTATGCATTACCATAGCAGCCTCCTCTGAGGGACAGATAGTGGGGATGAGCAGGTATACTAATGCTGAAAAATTCCCAACAACAATGAACAGTTTACTGCGCAATGTTACTTCTGTGTTACAGATCAGTTGGAGCCAGACAGTGCTCCTGTTCATTGAGAATGGCAAGAATAGTTTACACATTGCACCCAAGCTTCAGACTCGAAGAACCAGCTGACCACTGGACTACTTGGATGAACTACCATCGACTGATGTTCACAAACATAACTTGGACACACACTGTGACTGCTCACAGACACAGAAGAAAACTCTCTATGGTATTTTTCAGGAAGTTGCAGCCATGGACAACTTCAATGTGACATTCTTTAGCATAATAATATAGAAATAGGCACTGCCCTGTTTTTGTATAGTTATTGCCTTTTACATTGTTTATTTTGTTTGTTTTTGTTTTTGACTTCTTATTGTACATTTGTATTGTACTTAGTAGTCTTAATATTGTTTTGTGATTCTCCATGAGGGAGAATCAAAGGGGGAATTGAGAGACAATATGGTCTTTTCTAGCATTACTTTCATGTGGTTTCAACTTGTTATCAAATGGTTATCTTAATCCTTTGTCTCACCTTTTGTTACACTTCGTCTGCCGGCCTAAAGTGGTCACTCTTTCTCTTTGTATACCATCAACCCCCCCTCAACTTCACCCACCTCCTACCCCTCTTTAAAGTGATAACTATCACCCCCTATTGTTGATACTCCAAGTGACCTATCCTTCATCCCCCTCCTACCCCTCCTTAAACTCCTCTTCATCAACCTTTCTCCTCCCACAATTTCCAATGTATATAAGGCCCTCTCAAAATACCCCTAATCAGACTGGGTTGACCGTGACCGATCGAGTTGTACATCTCTGTGTGTACCAATAAACTCATCAACACTGAAGATCCAGTCTCCTGACTCCTGAATCTGTCTCCTGGACGCCGGATTTCTAACAAACTCAACAGTGATTAAATGTAAATATCTGTAAATGCATTAGAATATTGAGGAGGGAGGGAGGGACCTGCACTATTGTGTGTGTCGGACAGTAATATTCCAGTTCTTCATATTTCACTATGATCCTTATGAGAATTCTTGTACTTGAGAAATCTAAACAGAATCACCTGGAACATCTGAACTGTCTGAAATACATGATCGATACAGTCTCTGAAGAAAACAGCGTAAAGATCATTGATGAAGTGTCTGTATGTAATGTTCTCTAATTAAAACAACTAGAACAGGAAGAGCAATTTTTAAAATTAATAATAATAATAATAATAAAATAACAATAGTAATAATAAAAAGAAAACACCTGTTCACCTCTTAGTTTCAGTGCACTGTTCACATGGATCTGCAGAAAAAAATATTTGGAGCAGTTTGTTACTTAGACTGTCAAAATTAAATGTTGTTGTTGTTGTTGTTACTATTATTTAGGATAATAAGAATAACAGTAATAATGAGGATGATGATGATGATGATCACACTAATAATAATAATAATATCAGGTTTAATCCTCTATTTTTGAATTCCATTTTTATTATTATGTTTTTTTAATGGAAGTATTTGTGTTTGAATTTATTCTAATGGGATGTTTCATCACTCGCTTGTAAAGAACACTGAATGTCACGCTGTTGAAAAAAGGATATTTTGGTACAGAAAACCATTAAATACCAGAACAAGACCAGCAGTATCACAGATTGTTGACTGGAATGGTGGATGACATTACAACACGTACAGCAGTGTAGGTCTATACTGTATACTGGTACGTCTATATTTTATCTTCTGTATAACTGAACAGGTTTATCAGACATATACAGTTATATATTTAGGTATATCTGGATACAGCAACACTGAAGAGGTGCAGCAGGAAAAACATTAGAATTATGTTTCAGCCTCAGTTTGAGTCCGAGAAGTAGTAGTAGTGAATAATCTACACAAATCAAGTCACGTTTTGTTAGCTATTTTATTAGCATTCCAAATAGTTTACAGACTACAGACGAGCTGTGTTACCAGCCGTTACCAGCCTCTGTTCTCCTCCATCTTTCTTTCTCCGTCCTCTTAATTCATCCCCATTGTCTTTACTAAAACACAGAATTGACTGTGGAGTTTAAATTCGGCAGAACTGGTTGGGCTCATTTGTGGTCTTCGGTACAGGCTGGGGTTGGACTTCAGTTTTATGAGTATCCATCCATTTTTCAGGTCTGGAGTTCTTCGGTACAGGCTGGGGTTGGACTTCAGTTATACGAGTATCCATCCATTTTTCAGGTCTGGAGTTCTTTGGTACAGGCTGGGGTTGGACTTCAGTTTCTTCTCTATGTGTATCAGGAGTTTTTTCAGGTCCTGTGGTCTTTGGTACAGGCTGGGGTTGGACTTCAGTTTCTTCTCCACGTGTATCCGTTGTTTTTTCAGGTCTGGGGTTCTTCGGTACAGGCTGGGGTTGGACTTTAGTTATACGAGTATCCATCCATTTTTCAGGTCTGGAGTTCTTCGGTACAGGCTGGGGTTGGACTTCAGTTATACGATTATCCATCCATTTTTCAGGTCTGGAGTTCTTCGGTACAGGCTGGGGTTGGACTTCAGTTATACGAGTATCCATCCATTTTTCAGGTCTGGAGTTCTTTGGTACAGGCTGGGGTTGGACTTCAGTTTCTTCTCTATGTGTATCAGGAGTTTTTTCAGGTCCTGTGGTCTTTGGTACAGGCTGGGGTTGGACTTCAGTTTCTTCTCCACGTGTATCCGTTGTTTTTTCAGGTCTGGGGTTCTTCGGTACAGGCTGGGGTTGGACTTTAGTTATACGAGTATCCATCCATTTTTCAGGTCTGGAGTTCTTCGGTACAGGCTGGGGTTGGACTTCAGTTATACGAGTATCCATCCATTTTTCAGGTCTGGAGTTCTTCGGTACAGGCTGGGGTTGGACTTCAGTTATACGAGTATCCATCCATTTTTCAGGTCTGGAGTTCTTCGGTACAGGCTGGGGTTGGACTTCAGTTTTACGAGTATCTGTCGATTTTTCAGGTCTGGTGATCTTCGGTACAGGCTGGGGTTGGACTTCAGTTATACGAGTATCCATCCATTTTTCAGGTCTGGAGTTCTTCGGTACAGGCTGGGGTTGGACTTCAGTTATACGAGTATCCATCCATTTTTCAGGTCTGGAGTTCTTCGGTACAGGCTGGGGTTGGACTTCAGTTTTACGAGTATCTGTCGATTTTTCAGGTCTGGTGATCTTCGGTACAGGCTGGGGTTGGACTTCAGTTTTACGTACACAAGTGTGGTGTCTAGAGAACCACTAGGGGGAGCTAAGTGAGTGAAGAGAGCAGAGAGAAGAGGGGCAAGAAGAGAGAGAGCAGGTGGAGAGTAAACTGGTTCTGCTGTAACATTAAAGAATTGGCTAATTTCGTTCCACATCACTGTCCAGTCTAATTATTCAATTGATGACACAACATATGGCGACGAGGATGGCTTTGAACTTGAACCAGCCTGCACCGTTTCTTCTATCTCCGGGTGAGCCACCAGTGCCTTTTAAGTCATGGATACATGTGTTCGATAACTACGTGCTGACCATGGGAGAGGAGCTATCAGACTTGTGCTGGTCAGGCACAAGAACTAATGTTAGACACTGGCTCTGCCATTTCTATTTTACCTGTGTCTGTGTACAAGCAGTTATTTCCCTATATTGCCCTTTCTGCACCAACGATAAGCCTGGTTAGTTTTGGGGGTAATGCCATACATGTTACTGGCTGTCTGAAAGCCAATGTACGTTTGGGAAACCGCAGTACTGCTGCTGAGTTATACATTGTGCAGCAAGGATCTGCAGTCCTGGGTAGAGACTTACTCTCCGCGTTACAGTTGCAGGTACTGAATGGTTCTGTCACTTCAGCTCCACACAACCACTCAGTCTCCACAGTCGTAGCTGCACAAGATACTGCCCTAGGTTGTGCAAAAGATTTTCTCATCAAGTGAAAATCCGGCCAGATGTTCAGCCGGTACAGCAGAAACTAAGGCGCCTTCCATTTTCAGTCAGAGATGCAGTTTCTACCGAGTTAAAAAAAAACTGGTGGAACAAGAGGTAATTGAGCCAATTGAGGCATCTGAATGGGTCTCTCCCATAGTTGTCACAAGAAAGAAAGATGGAGGAGTCAGATTGTGTGTGGACTTAAGGGAGCCGAATAAAGCAGTGGTAGTAGACAGTAGACAGAGTTACATGGAGCAACACCTTTTTCTACCTTGGATCTTCAGAGTGCTTACCACCAAGTCAAGTTGCATGAGGACAGCCGTAATATTACTGCCTTCATTACTCATGATGGCCTTTTCCGTTTCAAGCGCATTCCGTATGGATTGGCCTCGGCACCAAGCTGTTTCCAGTGGATGATGTCCATCATCCTGAAGGGTCAAGCAGGAGTCCAGTGTTACCCACCTTGTGGTACCAGAAAGTCTCCGGCCGGAGCTTATCTCTCTGGCACACGACACACATCAAGGCATTGTCCGTACTAAGTTACGCCTGAGAGAGTTATATTGGTGGCCAGGGATGGATTCACAGGTGGAGGCATCCATCAGAGCATGTGTAACATGCCAGTTACATGACAAGTCAGCAGTCACACATACAATGCCAATGCAACCTGTGCCATACCCTACCAGTGCTTGGGAAAAGCTAGCAATTGACATCATGGGTCCCTTTGACAACGCACCAGGGCATTGTCGTTTTGTGATCACACTGATAGACTATTTCAGCAAATGGCCTGAGATGGCATTCGTGTCACATGCTACAACGCAAGCCGTGATCCAGTTTCTATCTTCAGTGTTCAGTAGGGAGGGTGACCCAAAAGAACGGAGTTTGCGTTATTTCTCAAAGAACGAGGGATTGTGCACAGAACGTCCTCAGTGTACTATCCTCGTGCAAATGGAGAAATTGAACGCTTCAACCACAGCCTTAAAGACTGCTTACAGACAGCTTCACTGGAGCTGAAAGACTGGGAAGGATTCACTAAAGGCTTTTTGCAAGTATACCGTGCTACCCCACATGCTACAACCCAGTGCTCCCCTGCAGTACTGTTACATGGAACACCCTTGCACACCAAGCTTCATGTGTCCGGTCTCCAGGTTCCTGTCTCACAACCGGCCCCATCACCAGAGCAGGTCTTTGCTAGAGTAATAGCACAACAAGCTAAGAGCAAAGCATACACAGATGAGAGGCGTGGCGCAAGGCATGTTTCTTTTTAGTGTGGTTCTTATGTCAGGGTGAGAAAACCTGCCATTCTTCCAAAAACTCAGCCCAAGTTTGGAAAACCGCTCAAAGTGATGGAAAAGAGGGTCCATACACCTATAAACGGTCAGATGGACGGTGTTGGAATGCATCATACTTAGCACCTGTCCCTTCGCACAATGAGGTAATGGACTTTAATAGCACACAGCCTTCACAAAGTACACGGGTCAGAGCCTTACTGAGGGTTAGGAAAGCATGTAAATAACACAGTCAAAGGCAAAGTTGGTACATATCAGTAACAAGAAGATTATATGTTACATTGTAGTTCATCTTATTCCTGTGAATACTGTATACTACACAGATGAACATTACCTGGGTTTACTTTCAGTCTGTTAAGATTCTTAAGAGAAGGGGATATGTGGTGTCTAGAGAACCACTAGGGGGAGCTAAGTGAGTGAAGAGAGCAGAGAGAAGAGGGGCAAGAAGAGAGAGAGCAGGTGGAGAGTGAACTGGTTCTGCTGTAACATTAAAGAGTTGGCTAATTTCGTTCCACATCGCTGTCCAGTCTAATTATTCAAATGATGACACAACAAGACGATGGTGTGGCCTGGCCTTGTCCAGACTGGATTTGGACGTCAGTTTTGCCTTCAGGTTTCTCCGTCTTCTTTTGGACTTCAATTTTATCCGTCATTTTTTCAGGTCTGGAGCTCTTCAGTACAGGCTGGGGTTGGACTTCAGGTTCTAATCTGCGTGTATCAGGAGTTTTTCAGGTCTGAAGGGATCTGGTACAGATTGTAAAGAAATGACATGGCCAGCATCAGAAGAGTTAAAGAAGGGTTATCACAAACACTAACAGACCTCCTGGCTTTAAAACTACAGTAAAGGAAAGATTTATATTAGAGTCTATCACTGTGCGCCGAGACATTAATGTAATTGTATTACTGAATATCTGTTTACAGAGCACAGTCACTCAGTTGTACTGGATAGTCAGATGTCTTCTTGGCATGACGATATGCACTGCACTGTCAGCTGCTTAATATTAATGCACCTCATGTCCTGCACGTTACACTTTACCTGCTTTGTTATATTCTCATTATTCCTTCCTTCTGTTTATGTATTTGTGAAGAGACAACATGCAGGACGTCCTGCACACCTGCACTCAATCCAATTTATAGCACCACACACCCTTCTTTTGCAGTGCCACGTCCATAATCAACGACAAACAGATTTTAAAGGCTCGGGTTGTATCATATCTTTGAATTTCGAGACTAACGGAAAAATAAAGTAGGGTACGTGCTGAGACTAGATAAGACAGTTGGCCAACATCTCCATCCAAAAATTAGTTAGTTGTCCAGATGCAAGCGTGCCTGGACTGTATTCAGCTAAACCCTCTCGCCCTGACAGGACCTCAACCGTGGTGCACACTGCCCGGTATTTTTCCTCGTGACGTTGATCTCCTGCCAGGATCGTGATTAATGGTAATATGGAACAATGAAGACCTCCTTCTCTATTACAGAGCAACACGTATATCCTACTGCTGCGTCTTCTAGACCAGTCTGTATGTCCTGCTGTAATATCTGGGTGTATGTGGGGATTCTTTGTGCAACATTAAATCAGACCTGACGTATGACACTAAGTAAGTCATTCCTGTATTGTGATTGATAAATGGTAATCAGGTGTAATTGTATGATCAGTAATAAAGAGCCTACAGTTTGAACTGCTCCCCTTCATTTCTACTGGTGCAAGAAGTTGTAACACAACAGTATCGGTACATATAGAGGAGGCTGCTTTGCTCTCTGAGACTACATGAGACCGTTGCCCAACATCTCCATCCGAAAAATTGATAGTTATCCAGATGCGAACGTCTTACATCTTACATTAACATCTTCTGTACTTCTGTGCCGCTGTAATACCTCTGATAATACCTCTGATTTACCTATTAATAAAGCTATGTATCTATCTATCTATCTGACTGTGATTTACACACATTAGAAACTCACAAGAACCACATAATAATAAAAGCTGAAAGCTGTTTTTCAAACTGCAGTATTAATAAAGGACGTATCTGTGTGAAATTAACATTATCAGTACAAGAATATTGTTTTTTAGTGGTAAATAAAAGAATAAGAAGAACAAGATAAAGATGAAGAAGGGTAATAATAACAAAATTACAAATAAACATGTAATTAATTCATAAAATAATAAGGATCATTCCCACAAACCAAAAACTTTCACTTACTGTTTCTCTTCACACAGGACTGAAGGTAGAAGATGACCAACGACACCAACGACACCAGACACTCAACTGATGATGATGATGATGATGATGATCTGAAATCTACTGCAGAGAGTTCAGGAAGTGCCTTTGTGGTTTCACCAATTGTGATGCTGATTGTGCCACAGCATACAGAATGTCTTTAGAAGACTAAACAAGGCCAAATGCAGAATGTCATAAAGAAATCATCATCATCATCATCATCAGTAAATATTGATGAATATCTACTCCTCTTTTCCAAACCTATCACTCTTTACACCTTAAAACACTCCAGTTTAGTTTTGGTTGGAAACTAAAAGGTTAAAAACATTAAAAAACCCCTAGAACAAATGTCCAATCAGGACTTTGCTTGCTGTGGTGTGTGGGTAGATACATAGACATACAGTGGGAAAAAAAAGTATTTAGTCAGTCACCAATTGTTCAAGTTCTCTCACTTAAAAAGATGAGAGAGGCTGTAATTGACATCATATGTAGACTCAACTATGAGAGACAAAATGAGAAAACAATTCAGAAAATCATGTCTGATTTTTAAAGACTTTATTTGTAAATAATGGTGGAAAATAAGTATTCGGTCACCCACAAACAATCAAGATTTCTGTCTGTCACAGACCTGTAACTTCTTCTTTAAGAGGCTTCTCTGTCCTCCACTCATTACCTGTATTAATGGCACCTGTTTGAACTGGTTAACAGTATAAAAGACACCTGCCCACAACCTCAAACAGTCCCACTCCAAACTCCACTATGGTGAAGACCAAAGCTGTCGAAGGACACCAGAAACAGAACTGTAGACCTGCACCAGGCTGGGAAGACTGAATCTGCAATAGGCAGCAGCTTGGTGTGAAGAAATCTACTGTGGAGCAATAATCAGAAAATGGGAGACCTTAAAGACCACTGCTAATCTCCCTCCATCAGGGGCTCCACGCAAGATCTCAGCCCGTGGGGTCAAAATGATCACAAGAACGGTGAGCAAAAATCCCAGAACCACACGGGGGGACCTAGTTGTGGACCAACTTGTTGCGTTTGGAGGAGAGTGAATGCTGAGTTGCATTCAAAGAACACCATACCAAGCATGGGGGTGGCAACATGCTTTGGGGCTGTTTCTCTGCAAAGGGACTAGGACGACTGGTCCGTGTACATGAAAGAATGAATGGGGCCATGTATTGTGAGATTTTGAGTGCAAACCTCCTTCCATCAGCAAGGGCATTGAAGATGAAACGTGGCTGGGTCTTTCAGCATGACAGTGACCCCAAGCACACTGCCAGGGCAACAAAGGAGTGGCTTCGTAAGAAGCATTTCAAGGTCCTGGAGTGGCCTAGCCAGTCTCCTGATCTCAACCCCATAGAAAACCTTGGGAGGGAGTTGAAAGTCTGTGTTGCCCACCGACAGCCCCAAAACATCACTGCTCTAGAGGAGATCTGCATGGAGGAATGGGCCAACATACCAGCAACAGTGTGTGCCAACCTTGCGAAGACTTACAGAAAACGTCTGACCTCTGTCATTGCCAACAAAGGATATATAACAAAGTATTGAGATGAAATGTTGTTATTGACCAAATACTTATTTTCCACCATTATTTGCAAATAAATTCTTTAAAAATCAGACAATGTGATTTTCTGATTTTTTTTCTCATTTAGTTGAGGTCTACCTATGATGTCAATTACAGCCTCTCTCATTTTTTTAAGTGTGAGAACTTGCACAATTGGTGACTGACTAAATACTTTCTTTCCCCCACTGTATATACAGTGTGTACAGAATTATTAGGCAAGTTGTATTTGAGAGGATTCTTTTTATTATTGAATAACAACTATGTTCTCAATCAACCCAAAAGACTCATAAATATCAATATTTTGGAAGTTGGAGTGTTTTTTTTTTAGCTTTGGCTATCTTAGGAGAATATCTGTTTGTGCAGGTAACTATTACTGTACAGAATTATTAGGCAACTTAATTAAAACAAATATATACCCATCTCACTTGTTTATTTTCACCAGGTAAACCAATATAACAAAATTTAGAAATAAACATTTCTGACATTCAAAAACAAAACCACAAACAAATCAGTTACCAATATAGCCACCCTTCTTTACGATGACACTCAAAAGCCTTCCATCCAGAGATTCTGTCAGTTGCTTGATCTGTTTATGATCAACATTGCGTGCAGCAGACACCACAGCCTCCCAGACACTGTTCAGATCGGTGTACTGTTTTCCCTCCCTGTAGATCTCACATTTCATGAGGGACCACAGGTTCTCTATAGGGTTCAGATCAGGTGAACAAGGGGGCCATGTCATCATTTTCTCTTCTTTTAGACCCTTACTGGCCAGCCACGCTGTGGAGTATTTGGATGCATGTGATGGAGCATTGTCCTGCATGAAAGTCATGAGTATCGCACACCTTGTGCTTTTTGATACTCCAGTAACGTTGCAGCTCTGAAATATGACAAAACTGGTGGCATGACAAATATGACAAAATGGCATCGTGGCAGCTTCACGCTTGATTTTCCTCAATTCATGGGCAGTTATTGTGCACCTTTTTTTTCAACACATTTCTTGAGACCCTGTTGGCTATTTGCCATGAAAACGCTTGATTGTTCGGTGATCACGCTTCAAAAGTTTGGCAATTTCAAGACTGCTGCATCCCTCTGCAAGACATTTTTGACTTTCCAGAGTCCGTCAAATCTCTCTTCTGACTCATTTTGCCAAAGGAAAGGAAGTTGCCTAATAATTAAGCACACCTTATATAGGGTGTTGATGTCATTAGACCACACCCCTTCTCATTACAGAGATGCACATCACCTGATTTATGTGATTGGTAGTTGGCTTTCAAGCCTATAGAGCTTGGAGTAGAACAACATGTATAAAAAGGATGATGTGATCAAAATACTCATTTGCCTAATAATTCTGCACACAGTGTACATAGACGCCGCATTGGTGCTATTTTTTTTGCGATACGTCAACTCATCAAATTGGCCATGTTGGTCTAAGCAAGACTGGCCTGTAAGCTAATACAGATGGGTAGCTGTTGTGATTTTCCTGGATAAAAACCCTGTAATGTTCATTTTGATATCTTCATAATCATAAAGCTCACAGTGAACACTTTTCTGACTGAAATATGTAACTGTAGAACCTCAACTAGATGTTCAGCATCTTCTCCTGGGTTCGGTCGAACTGTTTTAATTATAGAAAAGTATTAATTATGAAATTATTTTAAAAGTGGAAAATGTTTTACAACACATCAAAGAGGGAAATCCTTCCTGAAACACCATTTACACACACCTACAGGTTTTTTTAAAGTCTGAGGACAAAGTTGGAGCTTTCTGTTTTCTTCTAGGTATCAATCTGTATGTATTAGAATAATTCTCATTACGGTTGATGAAATTGCCTGCAGGGGGCGCTAGACGCAGCAGTAAATTCAGCAGGACTAGGCAGTTAAAATGTGAGCTAAAGTGTGCTACTGTTCTCAAATCTGAGAGTGTGTGAAAGCTGTGGCTGGTGTGAAAGAAGTTCTGTAATCTGATTGTAAGTTATCTTCAGGAAAATCAGTTTAACTTTTCAATCTAAAGAACCACACTGACAGAGAACCTCCCATGTGCATCCTGTCCCCAACGAGCCGCTCAACTCCACCTGCTGTTATTTACAATGTTCGAGTGTGTTTAAAAAATGTTGATGATAAAAGTCGAGAACTCTGTGGGGTAAGAGCTGATGATCAGAGGAATAACTCAGCAGTGATTAAATGTAAATATCTGTAAATGCATTAGAATATTGAGGAGGGAGGGAGGGACCTGCACTACTGTGTGTGTCGGACTGTGTGTGTCAGAGAAGTAGTGGTAGTACACAAATCTACACAAATCAAGTCATGTTTTGTTAGCTATTTTATTAGCATTCCAAATAGTTTACAGACTACAGACGAGCTGTGTTACCAGCCGTTACCAGCCTCTGTTCTCCTCCATCTTTCTTTCTCCGTCCTCTTATTTCATCCCCATTGTCTTTACTAAAACACAGAATTGACTGTGGAGTTTAAATTCGGCAGAACTGGTTGGGCTCATTTGTGTCTGGTCTGGAGGTCTCTGGTAGAGGCTGGGTTTGGGCTTCAGTTTTTTGTCCACGTTCATCAGGAGTTTTTCAGGTCTGGTGGTCTTCGGTACAGGCTGGGGTTGGGCTTCAGTTTTACTTCCACGAGTTTCCGTCGCTTTTTCAGGTCTGGTGGTCTTCGGTACAGGCTGGGGTTGGGCTTTAATATGTTCATGTGTATCAGGAGTTTTTTTAGGTCCTGTGGTCTTTGGTACAGGCTGGGTTTGGGCTTCGGTTTCTTCTCCACGTGTATCAGGAGTTTTTTCAGGTCCGATGGTCTTTGGTACAGGTTGGGTTTTGGCTTCAGTTTTGCGTCCATGTGTATCCGTTGTTTTTTCAGGTCTGGTGGTCTTTGTTACAGGCTGGGGTTGGACTTCAGTTTTATGAGTATCTGTCGATTTTTCAGGTCTGGGGTTCTTCGGTACAGGCTGGGGTTGGACTTCAGTTTTATGTGTATCTGTAGATTTTTCTGGTCTGGTGGTCTTCAGTACAGGCTGGGGTTGGACTTCAGGTTCTACTCTGTGTGCATCAGGAGTTTTTTCAGGTCTGAAGGGATCTGGTACAGGCTGAGTATCTCTCCAAATTGGACTGTAAATAAATGACATGGCCAGCATCAGAAGAGTTAAAGAAGGGTTATCACAAGCACTAACAGACCTCCAGGCTTTAAACCTACAGTAAAGGAAAGATTTATATTAGAGTCTATCACTGTGCGCCGAGACATTAATGTAATTGTATTACTGAATATCTGTTTACAGAGCACAGTCACTCAGTTGTACTGGATAGTCAGATGTCTTCTTGGCATGACGATATGCACTGCACTGTCAGCTGCTTAATATTAATGCACCTCATGTCCTGCACGTTACACTTTACCTGCTTTGTTATATTCTCATTATTCCTTCCTTCTGTTTATGTATTTGTGAAGAGACAACATGCAGGACGTCCTGCACACCTGCACTCAATCCAATTTATAGCACCACACACCCTTCTTTTGCAGTGCCACGTCCATAATCAACGACAAACAGATTTTAAAGGCTCGGGTTGTTTCATATCTTTGAATTTCGAGACTAACGCAAAAATAAAGTAGGGTACGTGCTGAGACTAGATAAGACAGTTGGCCAACATCTCCATCCAAAAATTAGTTAGTTTTCCAGATGCAAGCGTGCCTGGACTGTATTAAGCTAAACCCCCTCGTCCTGACAGGAGCTCAACCGTGGAGTAAATGCACACTGCCCGGTATTTTTCCTTGTGACGTTGATCTCCTGCCAGGATCGTGATTAATGGTAATATGGAACAATGAAGACCTCCTTCTCTATTACAGAGCAACACATATATCCTACTGCTGAGTCTTCTAGACCAGTCTGTATGTCCGGCTGTAATATCTGGGTGTATGTGGGGATTCTTTGTGCAACATTAAATCAGACCTGACGTATGATACTAAGTAAGTCATTCCTGTATTGTGATTGATAAATGGTAATCAGGTGTGATTGTATGATCAGTACTTTGGTGCCGTAATTTGCTCTGGTCCCATCCCAATGAGGCGCGGCGCTGAATCTTACAGCCGACTCACAGCGCTGAACCGCTGGATGTCCAAGTGGTGTTCCGAAAATCATGTGGGCTTCATAGATAATTAGTTAAAGTTTGAGGGCAAGCCTGTTTTTTTAGGTAGGGATGGCGTCCACCCCCCATCGGGAGGGTGCTGCCCTATTTTCGTGCAGCATAGCCCATAGTCTGCTAGTTAGTCGGCAGAGTCGTGTAAAAGACTGCTGACAGTCCAGAGCTGGGACCAGGCCGCAGACAGACCGGCTAAACCCACCGTCTGCGAGCTGCTCTGAGGCTCTGAGGTGTCACCCAGGTTTCACCGTATTGAGACTGTGTCTGTGCCCCGAATTAAAGCCAAACAGAGAACATCTAGATCAGCTCGTTTTAATAATTTAATCAGTGCTAAATTCTCGCAATCAAATGATAACAGCACCACCTCAGACCTAAAGCTCGGTCTACTTAACATTAGATCATTAACCTCAAAAGCAGTCAACGTAAATGAAATTATATGTGATCAGACACTGGATGTTTTCTGCCTCACTGAAACCTGGATTAGACCTGATCAATATATAGCACTAAATGAAGCCACCCCCGCAGGCTATAAATATGTACATAGCCCTAGATGATCAGGCAGAGGAGGTGGAGTATGTATTATCTACCAGAATACACTAGATATTATTCAACAGCACTGTAACACCTTCACTTCTTTTGAGCTTATCTACATTAATATATCAAATCCAGCCACAAATAAAAATGCATTCACACTAATTAATATCTACAGGCCTCCAGGGCCCGACTATGAATTCTTAAAAGAATTAAGTAATTTTTCTGCAGACTTGGCAGTGTGCAGCGACAAAGCTATAATAGTAGGAGACTTTAATATTCACTTTGAAAAACCATTCGATCCATTAACAAAAGCGTTTATATCAATTTTAGATTCTGTCAGAATCAAACAAAACGTAACTGGACCCACACATTACTGTAACCATACCCTAGATTTAGTCCTGACCCTGGGTGTTAGCATTGATCATCAAAATATTCTACCTCAAAGCTCAGTAATATCGGATCATTATCTAATCTCCTTTGAGCTACATCTTTTAATTTTAATTTAATTTTAAGTTAATTTGTCTCCCGAACACTGTCTAAAACACACAATAACCCCAATGACAGCTGTACAGTTTACTGAAAACCTCCCACCCCTATCGACCTTAGCTTACACTCCGTCAGACCAAACAGAGCTCGTTAAATTAACAAACGATCTAGATCTGATACCCTTCTATAAACCCTAGAGAAAGTAGCACCATTTAAAAGTAAAATGACATGGTAAAAAAAGGCTCGCACCGTGGTACAGTGATCAAACTTGTACCTTAAAACAAACAGTGCAGAAACTAGAGCACAAATGGCGGACAACCAAACTAGAGGTGTTCCACTCTGCGTGGAAGGACAGCCTTAGTCAATATAGAAAGGCACTCATTAAAGCTCGCTCAGTGTATTCTGCCTCACTGATCCAAAAACACTAAAAGAATCCCAGAGTTCTTTTTACTGAGATCTCTAAACTTACTAAAAGCCAGGCTGATTCTCAACCCCAGGTTCCAACATCTTTAACCAGTCATGTTTTTATGGACTATTTTAATAATAAAATAGAAAATATTAGAAAACAAATCCAACCCTGCTTATTAAATCAAACATGGCCGTCACCTGGTGGAGCTGTTTTACAACATAACTTATTTGTCTAACAAAGGCTGGAAGCCTTCTACTTACTTCCACAGCCAGAACTAGAAAAAAATATTTCCTTAGCTAATTGTACAACCTGTACACTTGACCCAATTCCCTCTAAATTGCTAAAAGAAATTCTCCCAATTCTAATCAGACCTCTTTTAACAATTGTAAATTCATCCCTTAGCCTTGGGCATGTACCCCAAACCCTTCAATTAGCAGTTATAAAACCTTTCATCAAGAAACCAAATCTTGACCCCAGTGCATTGTCTAATTATAGACCCATCTCCAACTTAACATTTGTATCTAAGATATTAGAAAAAGCTGTGGCCCAACAACTCTGCTTATACCTGAGTAAAAATTCCATGTATGAGAAATTCCAGTCTGGATTTAAACCCAATCACAGCACAGAGACAGCCCTAGTGAAGATTACGAATGATCTCCTTCTTGCCTCTGATCAAGGCTACGTATCTTTATTAGTCCTACTAGACCTTAGTGCAGCCTTTGATACAATAGATCATACTATATTACTAGAAAGATTAGAGGAAATGGTTGGAATCACAGGGACAGCCCTATCGTGGTTCAAATCATATCTAACAGGACGCTATCAATTTGTAAAGATAAATAATTTATCTTCAAATTACACAGAAGTAAGATATAGAGTTCCACAAGGCTCTATTCTAGGACCGCTATTATTTACATTACACATGTTAGCACTGGGCTATAAGCAGACATGGCGTTAATTTCCATTTCTATGTAGATGACACACAGCTCTATATATCAGCCAAACCTGAGGATAAATCTAGATTACAGAAAATGGAGGACTGTGTAAAGGATATAAAACTCTGGATGTCACATAACTTTCTTCTTCTTAACAGTGACAAAACCCAGCTTCTCCTTTTAGCTCCAAAAGACACTAGAAATAAACCATCAGACTTAATGTTAGACTTGGTGGATGCTTCCATCATTCCTGGTTTAGCAGCTAAAAATCTTGGCGTCATATTCGACTCATCATTTGAGCAGCATATAGCTAATATTAGTAGGACAGCCTTTATGCAGCTTAGGAACATCTCCAAACTAAGAAACTCCTTATCTCTACAGGACGCAGAAAAGCTAGTACACGCTTTTATGACCTCAAGGCTAGATTACTGTAATGCACTACTGTCAGGTTGTTCCAGCAGGAACCTCAATAAACTTCAAAATGCTGCAGCCAGTGTCCTTACTAAAACTAGAAAATTTGACCATATCAGTCCAGTTCTATCAGCACTTCATTGGCTCGCAGTTAAATTCCGTATCGAATACAAAATTCATCTATTAACATATAAAGCCCTACATGGCCTCGCTCCTGAGTACCTGCAGGATCTTATAGTATATTACGAACCATCAAGACTACTTAGATCTCAGGGTTCTGGCCTCTTACTCGTTCCCAAAATTCAGAAAACCTCAGCAGGGGGAGGAGCCTTTTCTTATAAAGCCCCCCAACTCTGGAATAACCTTCCAGATAATGTTCGGGACTCAGACACAGTCTCAATCTTTAAATCTAGGCTGAAACTTATCTGTTTAGTTTAGCTTTTGGTAATTATTGTTTCCCCTTAGATAAGGGCTGCAGGTCCAGGGGTTCGCGGACACAGGGAATTGTAGTACAATGAGATGCTGGAACTGTCGTCTCGCTGCTTACACGCGATCACTCAGGTTTGTGGACGGTGGAGCAGATAGATGCTGGTGTTTTCAGGGTGCTCCCGTGTCTGTGTTACCTTCTGGCTCTCTCCTTTTAATTAGGCTGTTATAATCAGACCTGCCGGAGTCGTCAGACACTCTCTGATACTGATCAACATTCTGTGCTCTCCATGAAATCCTCTCAGAACTAACTCTGTCTCTTTACCTTCTCCCAGTAAATGGCCACCCAGCCCGACCTGCTGGAAGCCCGCTGAGGTCCCCTCTACCTTCGTCAATCCAGCTGCCACCTACCAGTCCAACCAGCAGGCCCTGCCCCCACCACCACCCATAGCAGACCAGCGGCTCACCCGCCTACCTCTGCTACCTGTTTAGTGACCATGTTAAAACCAGTTTTAACTTTCTGTTATACCTGGTTTGGTAATTTTTATCATTAATGTTTAAATAGTTCTGATCAGAGGAGGATGGTTTGGGTCCCCCTGTGAGTCTTGGTTCCTCCCAAGGTTTCTTCCTCCAGCTCTGAGGGAGGTTCTCCTTGCCACTGTCGCCGTTGGCTTGCTCACTGGGGGTCTTTGATCCTTCATGTCTTATGTTATTTTCTTCTTTCTTCTCTGTCTCTGTCTTTTATTAATCACTATTTATGTAAAGCTGCTTTTTGACGACAACAGTTGTAAAAAGCTCTACAAATAAATCTGACTTGACTTGACAGTAATAAAGAGCCTACAGTTTGAACTGCTCTCAGTCTCCCCTTCATTTCTACTGGTGCAAGAAGTTGTAACACAACAGTATCGGTACATATAGAGGAGGCTGCTTTGCTCTCGGAGACTACATGAGACCGTTGCCCAACATCTCCATCCGAAAAAGTGATAGTTGTCCAGATGCGAACGTCTTACATCTTACATTAACATCTTCTGTACTTCTGTGCCGCTGTAATACCTCTGATAATACCTCTGATTTATCTATTAATAAAGCTATGTATCTATCTATCTATATGACTGTGATTTACACACATTAGAAACTCACAAGAACCACATAATAATAAAAGCTGAAAGCTGTTTTTCAAACTGCAATATTAATAAAGGACGTATCTGTGTGAAATTAACATTATCAGTACAAGCATATTGTTTTTTAGTGGTAAAAAAAAGAATAAGAAGAACAAGATAAAGATGAAGAAGAGTAATAATAACAAAATTACAAATAAACATGTAATTAATTCATAAAATAATAAGGATCATTCCCACAAAGCAGCAAGAAAGAGTCTAAAACTTCCACTTACTGTTTCTCTTCACACTGGACTGAAGGTAGAAGATGACCAGCAGATTCTGGAGGAGAGAACGACACCAGACACTCAACTGATGATGATGATGATGATGATGAAGATGATGATGATCTGAAATCTACTGCAGAGAGTTCAGGAAGTGCCTCTGTGGTTTCACCAACTGTGATGATGGTGGTGCCACAACATACAGAATGTCTTTAGAAGACTAAATAGCAGAGGCCAAATGCAGAATGTCATAAAGAAATCATCATCATCATCATCATTAAATATAGATGAATATCTTCTCCTCATTTCCAAACATATTGCTCTTTACACCTTAAAACTCTCAAAAAACCCTTCAGTTTAGTTTTGGTTGGAAACTAAAAGGTTAAAAACATTAAAACACTCCTAGAACAACTGTCCAATCAGGACTTTGCTTGCTGTGGTGTGGGTAGATACATAGACATATATACATAGATGCCGCATTGGTGCTATGATCCGTTTCTGTGATACGTCAACTCATCAAATTCGCCATGTTGGTCTAAGCAAGACTGGCCTGTAAGCTAATACAGATGGGTAGCTGTTGTGATTTTCCTGGATAAAAACCCTGTAATGTTCATTTTGATATCTTCATAATCATAAAGCTCACAGTGAACACTTTTCTGACTGAAATATGTAACTGTAGAACCTCAACTAGATGTTCAGCATCTTCTCCTGGGTTCGGTCGAACTGTTTTAATCATAGAAAAGTATTAATTATGAAATTATTTTAAAAGTGGAAAATGCTTTACGACACATCAAAGAGGGAAATCTTTCCTGAAACACCATTTACACACACCTACAGGTCTTTTTAAGGTCTGAGGACAAAGTTGGAGCCTGCATCTGCTTTCTTCTAGGTATCAATCTGTATGTAATTGCCTGTAGGGGGCGCTAGACGCAGCAGGAAATTCAGCAGGACTAGGCAGTTAAAAATGTGAACTAAAAAGTGTGCTACTGTTCTCAAATCTGAGAGTGTGTGAAAGCTGTGGCTGGTGTGAAAGAAGTTCTGTAATCTGATTGTAAGTTATCTTCAGGAAAATCAGTTTAACTTTTCAATCTAAAGAACCACACTGACAGAGAACCTCCCATGTGCATCCTGTCCCCAACAAGCCACTCACCTCCACCTGCTGTTATTTACAATGTTCCGGATACAGTGGGTTTGAACATTGCTGCATTTAGACTGCAGTAGACTGTAATTCTAAAGGAATGGTGGAGACATTACAACACGTACAGCAGTGCAGGTCTATACTGTATACTGGTACGTCTATATTTTATCTGCTGTACAACTGAACAGGTTTATCAGACATATACAGTTATATATTTAGGTATATCTGGATACAGCAACACTGAAGAGGTGCAGCAGGAAAAACATTAGAATTATGTTTCAGCCTCGGCTTGAGTCCGAGAAGTAGTAGTAGTGAATAATCTACACAAATCAAGTCACGTTTTGTTAGCTATTTTATTAGCATTCCAAATAGTTTACAGACTACAGACGAGCTGTGTTACCAGCCGTTACCAGCCTCTGTTCTCCTCCATCTTTCTTTCTCCGTCCTCTTATTTCATCCCCATTGTCTTTACTAAAACACAGAATTGACTGTGGAGTTTAAATTCGGCAGAACTGGTTGGGCTCATTTGTGTCTGGTCTGGAGGTCTCTGGTAGAGGCTGGGTTTGGGCTTCAGTTTTTTGTCCACGTTCATCAGCAGTTTTTTCAGGTTCGGTGGTCTTTGGTACAGGCTGGGATTGGGCTTCAATATGTCCATGTGTGTCAGGAGTTGTTTTAGGTCCGGTTGTCTCTGCTACAGGGTGAATACCTTCCAAAACTCGCTGATCAATGATTTGCATGGCCTGCTTCACCCATGTTAAACCAGGGTCCACACAGACAAGAGTAGAATTTCTGGTTTTAAAACTACAATAATGAAAACATTTATATTAGTGTCTAAGTGTGATTTACACACGATCACACAATAAAAGAATCACATAATAAAAGCTGAAAGCAGTTTTTTCAACTACAATATTAATAAAGGACGAGGGGTGAAAACGTACATCACCCCAGCTTTTGGACAGGCTGGGCTTGTTTCTTCATACGATGCTATTTGATGTGCAGGGATTTTTCTAGCATGCACTGCATCTGTGTGAAAATGATAACAGTGCAAGCATATTGTTTTTTTAGTGGTAATAAGAAGAACAAGAAGATCAATGATAATAAAATTACAAATAAACATGTAATTAATTAATAAAATAACGAGAATCAATTCCACAAGGCAGCAAGAAAGAGCCAAAAACTCAAGTATGAACGTTCACTTACTGTTTCTCTCCACACAAGACTGAAGGTAGAGAATGACCAGCAGATCCAGGAGGAGAGAACCAAACCAGAAACTCATGACTGTGGCTTCAGCTGCAGGAGAAGATGAAGAGGATTATAATGATCTGAAATCTACTGCAGAGAGTTCAGGAAGTGCCTCTGTGGTTTCACCAACTGTGATGCTGATTGTGCCACAACATACAGAATGTCTTTAGAAGACTGAACGAGGCCAAATGCAGAATGTCATAAAAAAAAATCATCATCATCAATCATCAAACCCTCCAATTTAGTTTTGGTTGGAAACTAAAGGGTTAAAAACATTGAAGCACCCCTAGAACAACTGTCCAATCAGGACCATTCTCTTTGTGGTGTGGGTAGATACATGGACATATATATGTAGACTCTGCATTGGTGTTATGACACGTTAAATTGGCCATATTGGTCTAAGCAAGACTGGTCTGTGAACAAGCACAGATGGGTAGCTGTGATTTTCCTGGTTAAGTGGCACATTAATGTTTTCATTTCTCAAATTATTTTAATGAGTCTCTTTTATAGGCAAGGGTTTTTAATCTACTTGGAGAACAAAGAATGCTTTGACAGTTACATCTAATCTTGTTGGAGAGCAGCGTGTGTCAGAGTTAGGCTTATGCTAATGTGGTGTAAAATAGCTAGCTGTCATGGGTAATTGTAGAACTCATGGTTGTTAAGCATGGGTTTGGGTTATTTTCCTTGGTTAATACGTGTGGAAGCATCCACAAATTATTTCATGTTTGATATAATGGAAATGGCTTTTTTCTGTCTACGCCCCCCAAAAATATTAAAATGGTGCATCTTTAAGTTATAATAATTGATCATAATTGAGAAGAGACCATTTACAGATAACACTGATACTCAGAGGGGGAAATCAGGCATTACAGCAATATAACATATCCATATACATAATATTAAAATAATAAAAATATAGGATGTAGTTATAGTACAATAATATACAGTGTTGTACAGCAATAAAGCTTAGCATATAAATACAATAAGATGTCAAAAGTAAATTAATATAATAATAGATTAGCAATAGTAAGTAGTGTAAATAGTAGTATACCAATAGCATGATATAGTAAATTAGTGAGTAATGAATAGTATAATAATAATAATAATAATAATAATAATAAGTAGTGTGACAATATAATACTATAAAGCTCTTAATGTAACATTATAACAGACAAATACAACCAAAAGCAGTGTTGTTCAGTGTTGCGTTTGAAAGGTAATATCCTGAGATCTGGTTTGGACTGTACGATGTTTAGTACGACTCCAGGCTGCACTCCAATCAGGCATCATTGTCCAGTAGTCTTTTGTGAATTATTGTTGCCTGGACCTAAAAAACAAATTGCCTGGACCAATATAGTGTCTAGGTGTGTATATAGATGTCTGTGGGTAGATAAGGAGCAGCTGGCCTTGACCCTTAGAGCTAAAAGCCTACTTGGGTGCATTTTGCATTTAGCTCACAGTGAACACTTTCCTGACTGAAATATGTAACTGTTGAACCGCTAGATGTTTAGCATATTCACACTGTATTCACTTCTCCTGGATCCAATTTAACACTTTTAATGATAAATTAAGTAATTATAAATGAAACACATTAAAGAGGGAAGCTTTCCTGAAACACTGTGTATACACCCTTAAAGATAGAGCCTGCATCTGCTTTATTCTAGATAATCTGTATGTATTATAATAAGTCTCATACTGGTTGACGTAATTGGCTGTAAGGGCGCTAGACGTGAGAAATTCAGCAGGATTAGGCTGTTACAAAACAAGGACATACAATGATGTCTTTCCTGTTAAAGCAATGCTGCTCATGACATGAAACACAAGATTCAATTTGTTTATTCCAGTAAAATGACATTTAAAATTTTAAGAAATCTTATACATTGTGTCATATTTATAATACAGACAAAAGTATTCAGACACCCCTTTTAATTCAGCTACTTAATGTTGCACCCATTACCGACACAGGCATTTAGCTACACATGCTTCTTTAATCTCTATAGACCCACATTACCAGCATAACAGGACTCTCTAAAACCACCACGTCTGATGCCATCCGGTAGATAGTGGAGTATAAAGCCCTGCAGCACTGGGCTGTGGAGCAGCTAAGTCTAACCTCTGAGAATCGAGGAGATGGTGGAGGAGAAAATGAGCAGCTTTAAGTTTAAATCAAATCAAATTTATTTATAAAGCTTTTTACAACGGTTATTGTCACAAAGCTTTACACAATTAGTTTTACAATTAATAAAAGACAAGAAATCAACATCATAAGAAGACATGAATAATCTAAGACCCTAAGTGAGCAGCCAAAGACCACCGTGCAGGAAAAAATCCCTCAGAGCTGGAGGAAGAAACCCTGGGAAGAACCAAGACTCACAAGGGGGGCCCGACCCATCTATCCTCCTCTGATCAAAACTATTTATTAATTATTGATAAAAGTCACAGAACCAACAAAACTGTCTTACTGCTCAGGTGTGCAACATATTCATAATCATAATATAATAATCATGATGTAGTATAACTTAATATAGTCGTGGCAGTGATGGTCAAAGTAATGATGGTTAATAGTGGTGATATTAACAGTGGCAGATAGTAAAAGTCCTCTGTGTCAGGAAGGCCCAGCAACGCCTACACTTCCTCAACAGCTCCTCTGCAACTTCTGCAGGTCCACTGTGGAGGGCATCATGATCTGGTATGACTGTTGAACACAAGGCCCTGCAGAGAGTGGTAAAAATGGCCTTGAACATTACTGCAGCTGCCCTCCCACCCATACAGGACCTCTACAACAAGAGATGTTAGAGGAAAGCCACAAGCACAAGCACAAAGCACCAGATTCAATAACTGTATCTTCTTATGTGCTATTACTGCTCTCACTTTGTACTTGAACATTTAGCCTTTAGCAGTATACCTGAACACCTAGCTGCTATTATCGCAGGTGAGGACTACATAGTCATTAAAGTCTATTTATTAATATAGTAATCTAGCTGAACCTTAATACACCTCTGTCTCCATACATACACTTGTATTTTTTGTCTATTATACTATTTCTATGTACCTTGTATATTGTCTTGTACTCGTATTCCTTGTCCTTTATCTATTACTGGACCAGAGCTTTAGCCTAACAGTGTTTGGTTGTACTGTACAACCCTGTATCAGTATAATAACAATAAATAGTTGAGCTGAAATGTGCATTTGAAGAGTTCTAGCAGGGCACTAGGACCTGTAGGAGGCACTGTTGCTTCGGCTTGACTGTAGCACTGCTTTGTCTGTAGTGATTCTACTCTGGGTTTTCTGCAGTCAACTCTGACCCTTCACTCCAATGAACCATCTATAGTACATTTCTCATCAAACTGTGCCCAAAACTTGAGCTGTTGTATACGTATATGGGGTCTCTCGTTGTTTACTCTGGGGGTCTTGGTTACACTCCAATTTCTAGGATTTTAGGAAAGGGTTTTAAACTTGACAGAACCAGGTGGAATTGGTCAGGCCAGGTCTTGAAGTCTTGAGTACTGTATGGCTTTGAGCTTCATGGCTTTCATATCCATGCAGATCTTTAGTCGGCTCGGGTCTGAAGGTCTTGGGTTCTTGGGCTTCAGTTCCACGTCTTTGCAGATCTTTAGTCGACTTGGGCCAGGAGGTCTTGGGTTCTTGGATTTCAGTTTTATGGCCATGAGAAAGTTTGCGTTTTAATTCTTGTATGGCCCGCTTCACCCACTGAAGTTTAGCATCCACACAAACATTTCTGCCCCTAGTGGTAATAAATCTGCAATGAGGAGAACATATGGGTTGAGTTTCCAAAATATGTTCAGAAAGGGAAACTTGAGACAGTCCTGTAAGATATGATACCGTTCAGATTAAAATCTTAATTCAAGTTAGTAACTTGCAGTGATGAAGCAGACTTTAATAATTAGGGTTATTAATTAGTGTAATCACACACATAAATCAGAGTTTCTCTTTTTGTTGTAATTTATCAAGAACTGGGGTTAAAAACCTACATGACTCCAACTTTGGGACATAGAGCATCTGTTATATGATAACCCCTGATGACAGTTACAGGAAGTTCCCTGTTGTAGAACTTGTTACAACAACCTGTAGAGAGAATATAAATAAATAATACAAACATGAGCTGTAATGTAAGATGAAATTTGGTTAGTTTGAATACAGAAGATTTATACTGATGTGTGGGTTTGTATTTTGTAGACTAGCAGCAGTTTCACAGGTTCAGTGTATGTATGTATATATGTATGTGTATATATAATGTGTATGTATATAAACTGGCTTCTGTTGCACTATGAGAACTGAGAGTTCCAGGAAGCTGTGTAAGAAGCTGTAAGCTCAACATGTTGGTGGTTTGGTGGTTTAGTGGTTGAGTGACAGATGCCAGTCCTGGCAGCCTTTTGGGGACCCTGAGCAAGATTTTTGTGGGGGGGCCTTGTTTTGCCTATGCATGTATATATGCACACACACTGCGAGCTGTAAGCTGACATTTCAAATAAAACAAAAAAGACTTGCAATATCCCACTTTACATGTAATTAATATAAAATTTCAGTTTACATCTGTGAATTATATTATGACTGAAAATGTATAATATTGTATATCACAATATTTAAAAACATTTTCACAATATTAACTGTCATACACATGATTGCAGACAAAATGCAGCAGTAGCCACCGATTCTAAAAAATCTTTATTCAGATACTCTCCCATAATGAGTGCAGTGATTTGTATTCAAAATCTGCTGCATTTCATCTAGTTAAACAGCACTAATTACACTGTTTGTGATAAAGTCTGTGTTAATCACAAATTCTGTGTTAATCACAATAACACAATTTATCACAATACAAGAACATATAAACCTGCCCAATGAAGATATATACATTTAATGTGCTATCATTTTGCACACACCTCATTTAGAGTTTATACAGTCATGTATAAAAATAGACATTTGATTTTTTATGTGATCAATACTGAGAGATGGAGGTAATCTAACTAATCTTACTTATCATCCATAAAATGAGATCATTATCAGAGTTATTTAAAGAAATTGCATTAAAAAGACAAAGGCTTTCCTATTTTTTAACTGTTTATAAACTAAAGTCTGGGTGCTCCTCAAATGTCTGCACATTTTAGACACAATTACTTAAAATAAAATTAAATTACTGAATTAAAAAAGTTGCATTTAATATTTGATATTAACATTACCATTGCACACACCTCCATAAGTGTTTGTGCATTTGTCTGAGATGTGAATTATATAAATGACTGTGCAGATGAGGCGTAGATATGAAATCAGATGGAAACATCAGTTTTGTGCCTGTGGTTTAGCTCAATTGCAACTGTGGAACAATTAGCTAAATTTAACTGTGTGTGCTAAAATGAGTACAATAATTAATAAATTAATTATTTAATTACTGAATATATAAATAAATACATGATAAATAAATAAATAAATAAACTGCAGATTTAGATGGTATCCGTATCATAGTTACAGCACTAGTAGATAGTAATTTGTTGCAAATTCAGATCTGAATCATTGAATCATGGACTCCACAAAACCTCTGAAGGTGTGCTGCTGTGGTGTCTGACACCACGACTAACGTTAGCAGCAGATCCTTTAAGTCCTGTAAGTTGTGAGGTGGGCAGGGCCTCCATGAGCATCAATGAGCCTTGACCCAATGACCCTGGCGTCTGATCACCGGTCGTCCTTTCTTGGAGCACTTTTGGTAGGTACTGACCACTGCATATCAAGAACCCCCCACAATGATGTTTTGGAGATATTCTTACCCAGTCATTATCTAGAACATCACAGTTTGGTTCTTGACAAAGTGTCTCAGATTCTTACGCTTGTCCATTTTTCCTTCTTCATTACCTTCAAGAACTGACTGTTCACTCACTGACTGATGACTGACCTCGACCTGGTTCTAATGGCTGATTGGTGTAGCTTCTGTTATGATAAAACTCCAGGATGAACTTCAACCTACCTTGACCCTCCACACAGGACTGGAGGTAGAAGATGACCAGCAGGCCTAGGAGGACTGAACGACAGCTGATGGTCATGGCTGTTTCTTTTGCTGGAAGAGAAGATGATCAGCCTTATCAGCAGATCAGGTGAACACTCGACTCGAAAACCTGCTCTCTTCAGGAAATGACTCTGTGGTTTTTACCTTACCTGTGATGTTCAAAGTCTGCACAGACCTGCAGAGTCATTAGAGACCTGGGTCTGTAAACCCTTTACCTTCATAATGAGCAAAAATACTGCTGTGCTGATCATTCCATTCTTATACTGAGTCAAAAATTAGAGCTGGAAACTGATAAAGCATGTAGAGACAGGTGTATAAAGTAGAGCTCTTATTGAGGAAGTAGCTTCTATTCTGGTTTTATACAGTGTTGAAAGGTAGCACACCTTGTGGAGTCTTACCTTCCACTGCCTATTTAAAACCTCAACCATCAGAATGTGGAAAAAGTAATCTACTCTAGTCTCTAGAGTTACTCAGAACGGTGGAATAAAGAAGCCCAACCAGTGAGTGTTGGTATGAAGGAAACTTCTTGTTGACTGGTTGGAGCTGACAGAAAGGCTACAGTAGCTCAGATAACCTCTCTGGTGGGATGAGCTACAACAGCAGAAACCCACGTCGTGTTCTGCTTCTGTCAGCCAAGAACAGAAAGCTGAGGCTGCAGTGGTTCAGCACAGGCTCTCCAACAGTAAAGAGCGGAAGACTGGAGAAACGTAGGCTGGTCTGATGAATCTGGATTTCAGAATTTGGCAACATTGATCCACGAACGCAACCTGCCTTGTGTGAACAGTCCAGACTGGTCTCGAGTTGATAATACCAATCAATCTTTCTATGATCTCCAGAGACTTTGTTTGAGTTTTGTTCCTGACCATATTCATGCTTTCATGGCAGTTTACCATCTTCTAACGGCTACTTCCAGCATGATGATGCACCAGGTCACAAAATAGAAGTCTTCAGTGGTTCCTTCCAGTCACTAGATCTGAATCTAGTAGAGCACCTTTAGGATGAGGTAGAATGTGAGATTCTGAGCATGAAGGTGCTCCTGAAAGACCTACAGGAATTGTGTGATGCAGTCCTCCTTACATGGACCAGAATCTCAAATGAGAGTTTTCAAAATCTTGTGAAATCCATGACCTGAAGAACTGAGGCTGTTTTCAGAGCAGCCAGAGATTATATTTGAGTAGTGAGTGTCATGCATTGTTTCTTCTAAAATCAAATGTATTTAAAAGAGTTTATCCTGCTTTTGCAGGGTTTACCTTCTGGCAATTAAACAGCTTTTGCAAAAAGACAGTGTGGACAGCTGAGAGGATCATCAGAGTTTCTCTCCCATCTGTCATGGACATTTATACTGCCTGCTGCATCCGCAAAGCAACCAGCATTGTGGATGACTCCACCCACCCTTCACACAGACTGTTCTCCCTCCAGCCATCAGGAAGAAGGTACCGCAGCATCCGGTCCAACACGACCAGACTCTGCAACAGCTTCTTCCCCCAAGCCATCAGACTTCTCAACTCAACTTCTGAACTGATGTCTTTTCTGTTACATGCACTCTCTCTCTCTCTCTCTCTCGCTCTCTCTCCAACCATTTACCCCAGATAAAATGGGAAGCACTTTTTGCACAAAGCATTTGCACTAATAACATTTACTACCTCACTGGACTCAATATTTATTACACACTGCATAATTTGCACACTACCCCCAATTATTTATTATTCTCTGTCTGTACTGTGTTGTGTTGTCTGTCCGCACTTGTATTGTGTTGCACTTGTGTTCTGTATGCACTGTGTCTGTGTTGCACCATGGTCCTGGAGGAACATTGTTTCATTTCACTGTGTACTCTGTATGTAGTTGAAATGACAATTAAAAAACCCACTTGACTTGACTTGACTTGACTCATGTCACTACATTATGACCACCCCTGGTTTGGCATTAACTTGGCCCATTCCATCAGCTCTACCTCCCATATAGGTGCACCGTGTACTTCTATAATTCCAGGCTGTATCCATCTGTTTCTCTGTATACTGTAGACACTCCTACCTAGCTGGTCCACCTTGTAGATGTAAAGTCAGAGACAGAAGCTCTGACCATTGAAGGCTAACACAGTATGCAGAGAAAGGTAAACTACAGTCTGGAATTATAGAACTACACAGTTCTCCTTTGTGAGAAGTGGAGCTGATTGAATGGGCCGAGTTCATGCCAAACCACGGGTGTTCATATTATTCTGATATGTACATTGGTATGAGCCCAAGGAAGGCTAAATGAGTTTGTTTTACTACATGCTCACTAAGCACCGTCTGATATTAATTTATTTAATTTAAAAAAAAGTTACAGAGAACAGCTGAGCCAATACCAGCAATACAAGCAAAATCAGTCCTCAACATCATAAATTAGAATCAGATCAGAATCATATCTAAATCTTTTTTTTTTTTTTTTGAGTCAACCATACAGGCCCTACATAGGCATATTCTTTGGGGACGTGACCAAACTCAGAGTGGTGGGAGAGGAGAAACCAACATGTCTTGGCTACAGTATAAAGCTATTACCCTCGCACCCACTGATGATCCAATCAGTTGCTGGGACTTTTGAGCACCCTTTAAGAACAAGTAGCAAGGGCCCTTCTTACAGAGACTTCAGAAGAAGTCCTAGAACATTCTGGAGTGGTCGACACAATCGCAAACCCAAGTAACCTCTAGGCCACTGAATAGAGGATTGCAGATGTAGAACATGGTGGAACAGGAACAAGAGGAGAGATATAAAACTGGAACATGGAACATAAACAGGATGACAGATGTGGAACATGGGTGGGGGGGTTTAATTTGGATTTTACAGGCTGACAGGTTTCTAACATTGAGAAACTGGTTAAGAAGTTAATTCACTCAAGTTTAAGTCCTAAAGTATGTTAAAAACAAGAACATATAGAACATAGAACCCTTTACCAACAAATTACGCATGATTCCAGGTTCTCCTGGTGAAAAGGGTTTACACTGATGGTAAAAACACAGCAGACAGTCGATCCCTGTAGAACACTCTCTGTAAGAATTTTGGGTTCTGTCTTTAAATGTGGCAAAACCAGATGGGTTCAGCTGGGTCAGGCCTCAAGGTTTCTGGTGCAGTCTGGGTTTGGGCTTCAGTTTCACGTCCATGCAGATCAGTTGTTGGGTTTGGTCTTGTGGTTGTGGATACAGTCTGGGTTTGGGCTTCAGTTTCACGTCCATGCAGATCAGTTGTTAGGTTTGGTCTCGTGGTTGTGGATACAGTCTGGGTTCTGGCTTTAGTATAAGGTCCAGGCAGAACTTCCTCAGTACTTTTCAAATGTCGTTCATCAATTTCTTTCATGGCCTGCTCCACCCAACTTTGGTTGGGGTCCACACACACCTCAGTTGTCTTCTTGGTGGTAAAACTACAATAGGACAACACAAATCCCAGCCAAGCAATCAGAACAAAGCATCAAATATCGACTACTACACTCTTTAAAAAAGGGGGTTGAATTAAATTACAGATCAATTACAGTGCCCGAATATTTACTAGAGATGATGATGATGATCACAGCATTAATTATAACAGCTCAGCACTGATTGAGAAGAAACATCTGGGAACTTACACAACTCCTGATATCAGGCAGCCATGGGATGTTTTTTTGTAGTTTACAATGACAGATAACGG
This sequence comes from Salminus brasiliensis, assembly GCF_030463535.1. Lineage (NCBI taxonomy): Eukaryota > Metazoa > Chordata > Actinopteri > Characiformes > Bryconidae > Salminus > Salminus brasiliensis. The sequence continues at coordinate 2,216,242 of NC_132886.1, forward strand.
GATTGGTTTTGTGAAGAAACTGAAGCAGCATCCATTTGTTACACTTGCATCTGTAATAATACACACACACATACACACACACACACCGTAAATGTTGTGTAAAGAAGATAAAACTCCAGGGCAAACTTCAACCTACCTGGCCCCTTCACACAGGACTGGAGGTAGAAGATGACCAGCACGCCTAGGAGGACCGAACGACAGCAGATGCTCATGGCTGTTTCTTCTGCTGGAAGAGAAGATGATCTGTAGTTAAACACAGTAGATCCTGCTATCAGCCTTATGAGCAGATCAGGAGAAGGTGAACACTCGACTGGTCGAGAAGGAAAGAAAGAAAACCTGCTCTCTTCAGGAAATGACTCTGTGGTTTTTACCGGACATGAAGCAAAGTCTGCACAGACCTGCAGAGCCATTCCAGAAACCTGGGTGAGATCTGGGTATCTGTAAACCCTTTACCTTCATAATGAGCAAAATTACTGCTGTGCTGATCATTCCATTCTTATACTGAGCCATAAATCAGAGCTGGAAACTGATAAACTATGAAGGGCTGGTGTATAAAGTAGAGCTCTTATTGAGGACGTAGCTTCTATTCTGGTTTTATACAGTGTTGAAAGGTAGCACACCTTGTGGATTCTTACCTTCCACTGCCTATTTAAAACCTCAACCATCAGAATGTGGAAAAAGTAATCTACTCTAGTCTCTAGAGTTACTCAGAACGGTGGAATAAAGAAGCCCAGCCAGTGAGTGTTGGTATGATGAAAACACCTTATTGAATGACTGGTTGGAGCTGACAGAAAGGCTACAGTAGCTCTACCTCTCTGGTGGGATGAGCTACAACAGCAGAAACCCACGTCGTGTTCTGCTTCTGTCAGCCAAGAACAGAAAGCTGAGGCTGCAGTGGTTCAGCACAGGCTCTCCAACAGTAAAGAGTGGAAGACTGGAGAAACGTAGGCTGGTCTGATGAATCTGGATTTCTGCTATCGATCTTGTTAAGATCAATCTTTGTTTGATCTCCAGAGACTTTGTTTGAGTACTGTTGCTGACCATGTTCATCCTTTCATGGCAGTTTACCATCTTCTGAATGAGTTTGTTTTACTACATGCTCACTTAAGCACCGTCTGATATTAATTTATATTAATTATTTTTTACAATTTAGAGAACTGCAGAGCCAATACCAACAATACAAGCAAAATCAGTCCTCAACATCATAAATCAGAATCATATCAAAATCAGAATCAGAAGTCCTGATCCCAGTAGGGAAATTGCAGTTGTTACAGTTTCAACCGTTTGTGTAAGAATAAACACTCTACACACTGGTAGTGCCTCCAGCCTCTGGAGACTACGCTGACAGACACAGCAACCCTTTTGCCACAGCTTGCATTGATGTGCCATCCTGGATGAATTGCACTACCTGAGCCACTTGTGCGGGTGGTAGAGTCCGTCTCATTCTACCACGAGTGTGAAAGCACCACCAACATTCAAAAGTGATCAAAACATCAGCCAGAAAGCATAGGTACTGAGAAGTGATCTGTGGTCCCCACCTGCAGAACCACTCCTTTATTGAGTGAGTTTTGTTAATTGCCAATAATTTCCACCTGTTGTCTATTCCATTTGCACAACAGCATGTGATTGTCAATCAGTGTTGCTTCCTAAGTGGACAGTTTGATTTTACAGAAGTTTGATTTACTTGGAGTTATATTGTGTTGTTTAAGTGTTCCCTTTATTTTCTGAGCAGTGTATATATCTATAATAAAGTGGCAAAGTGGCACTTATGTGATGATAAATATGAAACATACTGTATAAAGCAATTAAAATTATTGCATCTCTGAGTTGCATCTCTATTGCACACTAGCAGGATTTTTGCTAGCTATACTGAAATAATGTTCTGTCAACAAATGAGACCAGCACTGAAGAATCACACCTTGCTCATGTGCCCACTAAGTGGCAGTGTGGCATACTGGATAGAGCTATGAAGAAATGGCCGTTTTTGACATTAGCATTAAAGAGGAGGAGCCAGTAGACCTTCTCAATCTCACCAGGCAAAGTTAAAAGACTACCTGGCCATCATAGAGGTGCTCCTAAGATGCATAATGGCAGTGGGTATCTACAGACAACATATGGGAAGACCCATCAGTCAGTGTCACCATGAAGAGGAAAGAGTACATCTGTTCTTGACTCTCAAAAATAGGCACTTCTAAGAATCTAACTTTGCAGTTTACAATCCAGATGGGGGCCCGTGTTTAACCCCTAATGGTGGATATATATGTGGGGTCAACATTAAACCCATCTACAAACCTTTGTTTTCTGTTGGATCACCCATACAGGGAGGTGACCAAACCAACATGTCTGGCTACAGTATAAAGCTATTACCCTTGCACCCACTAATGACCCAATCAGTTGCTGGGACTTCTGAGCACCTTTTAAGAGCATCAAAGTAGCAAGGGCCCTTCTTACAGAGACTTCAGAAGAAGTCCTAGAAGATGCTGGAATGGTTGACACAGTCACAAACCCGAGTAAACTGTAGGCCACTATATTATATAGAAGTTAATTCACTCAAGTTTAAGTTTAAAAAACAAGAACATCTAGAACATAGAACCCTTTACCAACAAATTACGTATGATTCCAGGTTCTCCCGGTGAAAAGGGTTTACACTGATGGTAAAAACACAGCAGACAGTCGATCCCTGTAGAACACTCTCTGTAAGAACTTTGGGTTCTGTCTTTAAATGTGGCAAAACCAGGTGGGTTCAGCTGGGTCAGGCCTCAAGGTTTCTGGTGCAGTCTGGGTTTGGGCTTCAGTTTCACGTCCATGCAGATCAGTTGTTGGGTTTGGTCTTGTGGTTGTGGATACAGTCTGGGTTCTGGCTTTAGTGTCACATCCACGATGATCAGTATTTGGGACATGTCTCGTGGTTGTGGATACAGTCTGGGTTTGGGCTTTAGCTTCACGTCCATGCAGATCGGTAGTTGGGACAGGTTTCCTGGTTTTGGATACAGTCTGGGTTCTGGCTTTAGCTTCACGTCCATGCAGATCGGTATTTGGGACGGGTTTCCTGGTTTTGGATACAGTCTGGGTTCCGGCTTTAGTTTTACTTTCATGCAGATCGATATTTGGGATGGGTTTCCTGGTTGTGGATACAGTCTGGGTTCTGGCTTTAGTATAAGGTCCAGGCAGAACTTCTTCAGTACTTTTCCAAAGTCGTTTATCAATTTCTTTCATGGCCTGCTGCACCCAACTTTGGTTGGGGTCTACACACACCTCAATGTTCCTCTTGGTGGTAAAACTACAGTGATGACAACACACATTCCAGCAAAGCAATCAGAACAAAGCATCAAATATTGGCTACTACACTCAAAATTACAAAATAAGAGTTTAATTAAATTAAAGATCAATTACAGTGCCCGAATATTTACTAGAGCATCGATGATGATGATGATGATAACTACAGCATTAATTATATATATAATTATATAATTATATTAATTATATTAATTATATTATCTCAGCAGTGATTGAGAAGAAACATCTGGGAACTTACACAACTCCTGATTTTAGGCAGCCATGGGTTGTTTTGTACTTCACAATGACAGATAAAGGGATTGGTTTTGTGAAGAAACTGAAGCAGCATCCATTTGTTCCACTTGCATCTATAATAATAATAATAATAATAATAATAAAATTTGTAATTTAGTTAAAGAATAACGCAAACATCCAAACACCCAAACACCCAGTAATACCAACATATGATACAAACTATAATTTAATGATTAAATAGAAATGTTAACTTTTTTTTAAAGATGTTAATGTATTTTAAAATGTAAAAAAATATTAATTTAATTGCCCCAGAAGACAATTCAACCCCAGGCCCCTTAGAACACATCATGTGAAATAGCAATATACCATATAAAGAGCTTTCTTTCAAAGCCAGTTAAACTCTACTTTACTACAATGACATCTCCAGACTGGTAGGAGCCAATTGAGCCCTGAAACCTTGCTGGGATTGCCTTATGACCACCTTACCCTTGATGAGCAGCGGTTAGACCATAGGGCCGGTCTAGAGCTGTGAAATTACACTACAAACAAACACAGTTCTAAGTAAATTTACCTTCCCTTCTTTCTCAGACTCAGAAATGTACACTGCTGTACAGCTCTAGAGTGGAGCGACTGTCTAACTACTTGCTTGTCAAGAGAGTCTGGAGGTTCAAATCCCATCAACACCACTAACAGCCCTCTATGATCAAGAGTCTGAGAATAGGAAGGGCCCCCCTATTGCATGTGATAGGGAGCGCTCTAACTTATAGATGGGGAATAAACAATAAACAGATTGACTATATATATAACAGATTGACTACTATATCATTTTTTCACAATGTAAATAATCACAGTCAAGTCTAACAGAGGAACACAGCACCAACCATCTTCTTAGTCTCAGATAATGGAACATTAATTGAGAATATCTGTCTGTCTATCTATCTATCTATCATATATATATATATATATATATATATATATATATACATATATATATATATATAACATTGAACTACAACAACAGAGACACCGTCACCATAAACAACAAAAACCCGAGGATGTGGTTCTGTACTTTAACCCTCTCACCCTTCACACTGGACTGAAGATAGATGATGACCAGCAGGCCCGCGAGGACAGAACGACACCAGAGGCTCATGGCTGCAGCTTCAACTACAGCCGATTCTACTTTCATCTGTCATCCGGCTGGTCTGTGGATGAGGAGAAGGGAAATAACAGCCTTAATTAAAAAAACGGGTGATTTGAAAAGGTGAGAAATGATCAGAACAAGACTGCCCTGCTTCTACAGGAAATGGATCTGTGGTTAACACTTGTAGTCAAGCTAATTCTGCCCTGAACAACAACAGAGAATTACAGACAACCGAACAAAGAAGAAAAGCCTAGGAGAGTTTATTGTACTTTATTAATCTGAAGTTCCAGCAAGGCACATATGACAAACACAGAACACCACACACAAAACAGCAAACCTACGGAAAAGAAAACCTTATTAGCTTTAAATGGATTTATATGGTACATGTTAAAAACAAAAAGAAATGAACCATAGGCCATAGGCAATACTCCAAACAAAGATGCTCCTTTCACACCCAGTAAAATTCACCTTTCTTTCCATTTGCTCTGAAGGGTCAGCCTGTGCTGCCCACTTCTACCAGGGCTAATTAGCACCAAGCTGATGCTACTCTTCTATTCTGCTGTGTTTAAGCCAGAGCAGACAGCTCAGCATTGTCACACTGTGGTTAAGGATTTACCAGTAAAGCACTCTGAGGTTGGATAAACAGAGTAGAAAAAAAAGAGCACAGTTCAAAACTAAAAAGGATCTGAGCAAGAGAACAGATTTGATCTAAAAGATCATTAACATCTGAAAAATAACCCAAAGATAAAAATAACTCTGATCCAGTGAAGCTCAGTAAAGGCTGACCGCTTCCTCTCTCTTGATGGGTGTATTTTCTTTGGTTACTTTAATGTTAGTGTGGGACATTTGGCCTTGGTTGAAATCACAACATATTGACGCCTCCTTTGTTTGTTTTCCCACCTTTTTCTCTCCTTTAGTCAGTAGGGTGTGATTCTACCTGTGACCTTTTTCACTCTCAGCTGGATTTAAACCGGCTTTTCCACAGTGCAAACCACCCTCACTGTCCCTCCAACAATATTTACAATATTTTATGTTCAACTATATTATAAACAACCGTATAAATAATTACAATATTAATCATAAAGTCAAAGAAATACTTATATGCATTTCCCAATCCCCAGACTAGGAGGCTTCACACAACAGAGCACTGAGGCCTTGCTGGGATTTGACCTTATGCCCTCCTCACACTTGATGAGCAGCAGTTAGATCGTAGGGCCGGTCTAGAGACATATCACAGACACAGAAATGTACACAGCTTTACAGCTCTGCAGTGGAGCGACTGTCTAACTGCCTGCTTGTCAAGAGAGTCAGGAGGTAATTAGTTCAAATCTCATCAACACCACTAACAGCTCTCCATGGTTAAGAGTCGGAGAATAGGAAGGCCTCCCCTATTGCATGTGATGGGGGGCGCTCTAACCTGCTGATGGGAATAAACAGTAAACAGATTGAGGGGCGGAGCCACAGACTAAACATCTTTTAAGGTATTTAATTTCAACTCAATATGGATTGTTGATCAAACTGAGATGCAGAAGTTAAAAGGTTGAGTTGACTTAAAAATCGCTCAGTAATCAGAGTATCAGAGTGTAGTTCATCAACTTCAGCTACTTAATTACAGTAGACTAGAAGAACTCAGCACCAACCATCTACTCACTCTCAGTAATGGCAAAACATAAGGATGTAGTTCTGTATTTGAACCCTCTCACCCTTCACACTGGACCAAAGAGGGTGACCAGCAGGGGCATGAGGACAGACTGACACCAGACAGTGCAGTTCTGCTTTCGTCTATAGAGGAGATTGTCCATGGGTCCGGTAATAGATATTACACAGTGTGAATGAGAAAAATACTATGAGGTAATCAGAATAACAATGAGAGAGGTTCTTACGACAGCTTCCCTGCTTACACAGGAAACGACTCCCTTTGGAAAGTCCTAGTAGAAAGTCTAGGTCAGGTTCAGGATGTGTTTTAAGGAGCAGAATTCCTGTCCTCATAAACCAAACAAATCCCAGAGAGGAAAACACCAGGGAATGACCGAATCTTCATGGAAATGTGCAGACAGGGCATCAGAAGAAATTTATTCTAAAAGGCCCAGTGTGTTATTAATACAGGTGGAGGAGACCGACAAGGCTGAAGGAGCAGATCTGGTCAGATATCAGTCTATAATCTATAATCTTTAATCTGAGGGTTCGAATGATCCTGTAGGAGCTGTGGTCTGTCTAAAATAGGAGAGAGAGAGCTGCTCAACCAGAGCTCTCGGGGTGATCAGTGTCTGTTGGAGGTTAGTGGAGAGCATTTGGCTTGGCCCGCATTCATAAATCTGTAGTGAAATCTCTAAACCCTGGTTGTAATTCAATATTGTTTCCATGGAAACCACATAATCTTTAGTGTGACTGACAGCAGACATTTAATTTGCATAAAAATTAACAAATTGTACGAATAAAACATGAATTTGAATTTGTGTATAAGTCAGTGTATAAAAATACAATGAAAGTATGACATTTTAATGAGTTTATTAGAGAGGAGCAGACGATCAACTTGCATAATAATAAAGCAAAGATTAGCATACTATATATATATATATACAATCTTTATTTTCTCTGGTTTGGACAGTGGAACTGGACCAGCCTGAATTTATCCACTAATCCTTCATATATTCATAACATTAAATATTTTTTCCAGACTGACTGACCACTTCACACATTTTACACTAGCACTTTTCACAGATCATTGATTTACATACAGATATCTCTAAACCCTGGATCTTTAATAAAACAACAAAAAAACTGTGTGCAAACGGTGCATTCAAACGTTTAAACAAGAAACAGAAATACAGCAGACATTATTGCTCGCTCAGACTCTGTCGAGCTGCTGCAGTAATAAACAGTAATAATCTGTAATAAACAGTCATAATCTGTAATAAGCAGTCATGTACATCAGGGGATAGAAGAAGGAGGTGATTCAGGTACATTTGCCACGTCTCTCTGATCAATCTGATCCATGGCCTGCTTTACCCATTTATCTCCAGGGTCCACACACACACTGTCTCCCCTCCGGTTGGTCAAACTGCAGTGGAGAAAAGCTGAGTGTTAAAGGTAAAGAGATTTACTACAGAAACTGATGATCAATCATTAAACCTGACAGATACACACACTGTAACACAAACACACTGTATATACACTAAATTTATTATTTTTTATATAATTTTTACATAATTTTTGGTTATAAAGCACTTACTCATAAAAAACATATTAAAAGGTGCGATTTAAATCATGTTCAATTATATTCTTATGAATTACTTTTAAAAGATGGTGATTTGACCATATGGATGCAGTTTAATATCTGTAATATTATTTTAAATATTGTTATGTTTATTTGCAATAATACACCATAACTATTGAGAACACAGCCAGTGATAACTCAGTCATAACTGTCTATTCTATTGTCATTTGACTGTGACTGAACTGAGGAAAACTTGATATTATTGATATAATTAATAGTGTATAATATATACACTATATACATTTATAATATATAATTTAGTTCTTTACCAGTTGTCATTTGACATATTGGACCTTTGAAGTTACTGAAGTAAATAATTAAGTAAAAAAAGTAAACACAGTTTGTTATAAGTAATATTTTTGACTGACTGTTATTATAATAAGGAACTTACATCACTCCAGGTTTTGGACAGTCAGGTCTCGTTACTGCATACTTCACAATGCGCCGTACAGGGATTGGTTTCTTACGGAAATTGAAACAGCACTGGCCTGGTCCATTTGCATCTGTGGGTCAAAAAATAATTAAAGTAATATAAATTAATACTTTTAATAATAACAAATGTAATAAATAATACAAATAAACTAAAGGAATTAGTGAAATGGTGTTTATGTATAATGGATGATATGTATCCAAAGGGGAGATTCAGTGTAATGAAGCTTCAACAGGTAATACAACTACTACTAATACTACTACTACTAATAATAGTAATAACAGTGTGGTTAAATCTGCAGTCTGTAAGTTAATCAGCTAGAGTCTGACAGAAGAACATAGCACCAACCTTCTACTCAGATCATGCAGTATCAGTAAACTGATTAAGTATGTAATTAAGAATGTAATTAGACTGTACTTAAAAGGTACAGTCATTAACTAATAAGAGCAGAGATGAAAGAATGATGAATCAGAGGATGAACTTACTTTGTCCCTCCACACAGGACTGAAGGTAGAGGATGACCAGCAGAGCCAGGAGGAGAGAACCACACCAGCCTCTCATGGCTGTGTCTTCAGCTGCAGGAGATGATGAAGATGATGGTGGTGGTCTGAAATCTTCTGAAATGAGGCAGTTTCATCTTGCCTTATAAACAGATTGTTGGTTGGGGGAAGGATGGGCACGTAAACATTACTCACCCTTGGCTGCAAGAAACCTGGCTCAGATGCTCAGAAACATCCCAAGACTCACTGTCCAACAACACTTTCCCTTTCACATGGACAGAGTGGCTTTTATCCAAGGAAGAAATTCCTGCTCCAAAAGCACCCTCCAGCTCCACTGAAAATTCCACAGGAAATCTCCTCTGCCAAGATATGAAGTATCATTTGGCACACAGTCAATAGAGGATATGACGACAACCATTCTGTGCCTGTCCCATAAGAGAATCAACTGTAACCTGACTGAAGTACTTCTTTTTTTAAAATGTGGGCCCAGCACTCACACACACACACACACACACACACACACACACACACAGTAAATTAGAGTTTTATCAATGTTTCATAGATGTGGAATAATACGCCCATGGCCAAATTCTGTAAACACAGGAGAGCAAATCCAGTGTAAAAACATAAAGTCAGGCCACCCTAATCTGATGCAGTAGGTGATTTCAGAGCGGTTTTGAGTCTTAGCTCAGTTTACTCTCATATTTTATACTAGTGTCTGTTTCTTAGGTCTGATCAGCAATCAATCCTGAGTTGAGCCTCAAAATCATTAGTAAACGACCTGCAGCTGAAACTGATTAAATACTGTGTAAGATGTTCAGTCTGTGGCCCCGGCCTCTTAATCTGTTTACTGTATATTCATCTGCAGGTTAGAGCGCCCCCTATTCCACTAAACCTATCCCTAAGCTTAACCTGCTATACCTCAACCTAATTCTAACCTTCTAAACTTAACCTTTACCCAGACCCTAACCATAACCTAAACTTAACATTTACCCTGACCCTGACCATAACCTAAACTTAACATTTACCCTGACCCTGACCATAACCTAAACTTAACCTTTACCCTGACCCTAACCATAACCTAAACTTAACATTTACCCTGACCCTGACCATAACCTAAACTTAACATTTACCCTGACCCTGACCATAACCTAAACTTAACATTTACCCTGACCCTGACCATAACCTAAACTTAACCTTTACCCTGACCCTAACCATAACCTAAACTTAACCTTTACCCTGACCCTGACTGTAATCTAAACTTAACCTTTACCCAGACCCTAACCATAACCTAAACTTAACCTTTACCCTGACCTTAACCATAACCTAAACTTAACCCTGACCTTAACCAAAACCTAAACTTAACCTTTACCCTGACCCTGACCATAATCTAAACTTAACCTTTACCCTGACCCTGACCTTAACCATAACCTAAATTTAACCTTTACCCTGACCCTGACCATAACCTAAACTTAACCTTTACCCTGACCTTAACCATAACCTAAACCTAACCTTTACCCTGACCTTAACTATAACCTAAACCTAACCTTTACCCTGACCTTAACTATAACCTAAACTTAACCTTTACCCTGACCTTAACTATAACCTAAACCTAACCTTTACCCTGACCTTAACTATAACCTAAACTTAACCTTTGCCCTGACCTTAACTATAACCTAAACCTAACCTTTACCCTGACCTTAACTATAACCTAAACTTAACCTTTACCCTGACCCTGACCTTAACTATAACCTAAACTTAACCTTTACTCTGACCCTGACCTCAACCATAACCTAAACTTAAACTTTACCCTGACCCTAACCATAACCTAAACTTAACCTTTACCCTGACCCTGACCTTAACTATAACCTAAACTTAACCTTTACCCTGACCCTGACCATAACCTAAACTTAACCTTTACCCTGACCCTGACCTTAACCATAACCTAAACTTAACCTTTACCCTGACCCTGACCATAACCTAAACTTAACCTTTACCCTGACCCTGACCTTAACCATAACCTAAACTTAACCAAACCCTAACTGAAACATAACCATATACACTTTCCAAAATATTACATAAAATACCATGTAGCCAAAAATATTATTAATTAATGTTATAGTCTTAGCCAAACTAAGGACGTGTAACTTTGTGATAAAAATGGTGATAATTCTGTCATGCTTTTGTCTGATTCTGTCTTTTTTATGCTCAGTTCTCCTGCTTTAACACTCACATCTCGCCCCCTGTTAATGCGCCCTCAACCCCCTGTTAATGCGCCCTCAACCCCCTGTTTGTGTGACGACATTCATTGGATTGACCGACACAATGGGGAAAGTCCAAGTCCAAAGAGCTGCAGAGCTGAGAAGAATGGTCGCAGATTTACACAAGCCAGGAACAACATCTGGAGTAATTAGTAAAAAACTGGCCAGCTAACACGTCCATGTGGGGCCTGTACGGGTAGTTCAACTGGGAACCAGAACATTTTGTCCTTGGGTTCCACATTGGCCCCACATAAGGATGCCCACCAGGGTCAGTGATGGGACCAGGAGAGGTTAAACATGGGCCCAATCTGGGTTGTACACTGTATACAGGGCCTAGATGCATTACCCATGAAGATTAAACTGGGCTGTAACAATGGGGCCTATTTGGGAAGCCCAAATGGGTCCCAGTAAAAAAGTATGTACAAACCCCTACAGAACCCATGCCCACCTGAAACCCACCTAGCCCACGTTCCACCCATGTGAGTCCCACATGAGCTTGTTGGCTGGGTGCAGATTCCAAGATGGAAGGTAGGCCATATTGATCATGGAGCTTCATGTCAACACAACTCAGGGAAGTCTTTACCCTGTCAAGGATCAGGGGGCATCCAGATTACTCTCAAACTGACAATTTGGTTAAATGCTTAGAGGTTGAAGGTGTTGCTTTGGACATTTGTGTCTAAGAATGGCGTCCATATCTGCTCTTTGCGTACAGAGAAGTACCCCAAGCATCTACTGGCTTCTCTTCCTTCTAACGTTTTTAGGATAGAGAATTCCGAGTACATTTACATTTACATTTACGGCATTTAGCAGAAGCTCTTATGCAGAGCGACTTACAAAAGTGCTTTGCTATTTACCCAAAAAACCTCAGCTAGTCAGAATAGACTAATAGTTTAAAGATACCTTTAAGCTTTAGACATTACTAAACACAAGACAATAAGGTGACCATAGTACTCTATTCGCTATTAGTCCAAGTTCTCTCAGAAGAGGAGGGTCTTCAGTCTGGGTTTGAGGACAGCGAGCGACTCTGCCATTCGGACACCCAGGGGAAGTTCGTTCCACCACTTTGGTGCGGGACAGAGAAAAGCCTGGACGCTCGTCTTTCGCGGATTTTGAGGGATGGCGTACTTGAAGCTGGAAGGGCTCTAGGTGCGGATCGGCTTTTGACCATTGCCATCAAGTATGGAGGGGCTGATCCGTTCTTGGCTTTGTAGGCCAGCATCAGGGTTTTGAATCTGTTGACCTGGGCAGCAGCTACAGGAAGCCAGTGAAGAGAATGCAGCAGTGAAGTGACATGGCTGAACTCCTAGATGTCCTGAAAGAACAACAATGAGAAGCAGATAAGCAGATAGAGCATCAGAAAATGTAGAACCCTGGAAGAGAAATCTCACCCCAGGCCAGAAAATCCTCATGCCCCTACCAAGCTGAAAGCAGTCTGCTAACCAAGTGGCAAGGCCTGTATGAGGGAATGAAGATGAACTTCCTCTTTGGAAGAGAGATGTTTTGGGATTTGTTAGGATTATGTAACATAATGAGAAAGAGCAACAAATGAAGCAAACATGGGCCTTTTGTTTAGGTCTATGGATTAGCGGTATGTCTGGAAGAGGAAGAATGGAGCACTGGAGGCCACTGCCCATGAGGAATGGGCTGGGATTCTTCTGGTGTCTGGCTGAGCATCTCGTTTGCAGAAGGCTTTGATTTTGTTGGTTTTTGGCAAACAGCTGAAAGTTTGTATTTTTTGCTAATAAATCTAATTTGTGAGAATGGAAAAAATCAAATTTAACTGTACACTACATGTCCAAATGTTTGTGGACACCCCTTCTAATGAATGCATTAATGTACCATATTGCTGAAACAGGATGTGCAAATTTATGTGTCAATTTAAGACATTTAGCAGACATTACAAAAGTCTTCGCTGTTTACTCAGAAAAATACCCTCTGATAGGTTGTATAGACTAGGATCCAAAGATACATCTTAAGCCTAGATACGACTAAATGCACCCACAGCTTATCTAGTCCCTGTGAAGAAGCATTGCCAAGTTCCAGGCATGGACTAGAGGGGTATAAAGTCCACTAAGTGGCAGTACTGGGTTGTTGGTTTGACAACAGATAGCAACACTACCTGCCAGTGAGCTTTCACACCATGTGGGAGACGGGGGTTCGATTCCCGGTCTGGGTGTCTGTGCTGTACTACACTAATAAGAGTCCTTGGGCAAGACTCCTAAAACTACACTGACCCTCCTCTGTAATACAAGTAACCTTGTAAGTCACTCTGGATAAAAGCGTCAGCTAAATGCTGTAAATGTAAGTACTGGTGTAGGAGGTCAGTTCAAAAGGGAATCCATTAGTAAGCACTGCAGGTCTAGTGAAAGTGGTTAACTCCATGCCTTATTGTGTTAAACTATAGACCCTTGTTTAAGGAAGTTATAGCTTCTCATGTTTAATTGTGTATATATTTTGCTGAATCTGTGTGTATGTTTTAAGTCATCTTTTTATGTTTGTTTCTTTTTGTCCGTTTCTTCTTTTCTGTCTAAAAAAAAAAAGGTTAACGCCAACTCCAGCCAACGGGGAGCAGTTGGGGGTTAGGTGCCTTGCTCAAGTGCACTTCAGCCTTGGATTGAAGGAGGAGACAGCCTTAACTCCCGCCCACCCCCAATTCTTACCTGCCAGTAGTGTTTGAACTGGTGACCTTTCCGGTCTTAAGCCCACTTCTCTAACCATTTAGGCCACAACTTCCCCCTGTTCCCCTGTTCTTTATCAATAATCTGCCGTTTGGATGAACTCTAGGGAGTGAACTACACTGACATTTACTACCAGTGATGTATTTCTACAACTCCTCCAGTCAAAGTGTGTGTTCTGTTATAGCAGAAAAATATATTCTCAGTGTTTTAAAGTTAGCTCATGTCTAGGCTACAGTGTTAGCATAGGCAGGTTTTAAAATAACAAAAAAGCAACAGGGCCTGGAGTAAAACTGGGCACCTCACATGGTCAGTACTTTTGGCTTTCAGTTTCCTGTTTTGGGGAATTTCGGCCTATGCTACGTAGCAGTCCACTGTGGATTCTGAGGAGTGTTTAGGATTGTCATCCTGCTCAATAAGCCTTTCTCTTTTCATCTTCAGCTTTTTTACAGATTGTTTGATGGTCGCTCCCATAATTTGCTGATGTTTAACTAAATCCTTTCTTTCCTCCACCAGTGAAATGGTCTCTGTGCCCCTGGCTGAAGTAGAGCTCAAAGCATGAGCCATTCACCCCCCCCTTGCTTTAACAGTTGGAGACATGATCTGTTCATTAACTTCTACAACCATTTTTCACCAAACATACCTTCACTGATTTGCTACCTTTACCATTATCAGTTAACAACACACAAAGTGTTCACAAAGTGTTTCAGGCTTGTTTAGATGTTTCTTTGAGGACTTCTAGTATGGCACTAAGACCTGAAGGAGGTGCTGTTGCATCTGCTTTATAGTAGCACTGCTTTGGAGCTCCTGTGCTGCATGCAGGACTCTGGACTTCTATTACTGAAATAACCAACCAGTTACATTTTTAATTTAAATAATAAATGCTTTTAAAGTTGAAATTTAACTTAGGGATAACTAAGGGATGTTCTCCTTTTTCTGTTTCCACAGGGATAAAGTTTGCTTCTCATTCCTCCGCTAGCTTTTGTGCATTTGCATTTCAACTCCTTTAATTGACACCAACCCATAACTTCTGCATCATTGAGATGGATGGAAAAGTGGAATGAGAGCCTGGCAAATAAGATCTGTAAAATGGTCATTATTTATAAATATTACTATGGTTACATTATCATTTTATTTCGGTTTCTTGTACTTTTCTTTCTTTGTTAATTGCAACTCTAATCTTTCTAATCTTTTTTAGGTGTTTTGTGTACAGCAGCTGGTGAGACACCTTTTGTACAAGAGCTTGCTATCGAGTCTTCTTAACTATCTAATTTTAGGTAACATGATACGTGTAATATGTAAATTTTACTCGTTGCTACTTATCTCTCTTCCGTATTTCAAAAATAATCAGCCGTCGTCTCGACTGATAGTCCACTGTTGTTTACTAATCTAAAGTCAGTGTAAACGTTACAGTGTCGGTCATAATGCAGTTCTGTATCTCTGTTACTCAATGTTCTGTCTCAATGTTTTGTGACAGGACTGAAGGAGCTGATCATATATATATATATATATATATATATATATATATATATATATAATCTATAATCAGAGTGTTTGATTTTATAGGAGCTGCAGTCTGTCTCAGAGAGAGGAGAGGTATGTCTGTTGGAGGTTGGTGGAGAGCATTTAGGTCATATTTGATCTTTGTGTAAAACTGACTATCATGAGTGCAGACGTCTCCAAATGTCCAGATGATTGATCCATCTTATGTGTTCTGCTGCTCTAAAGAATCTTGACTAACAGACATTTTAGGGACTTTTTATTTAACCTGCCTCTGACAGTAGACATTTGTTATAAAAAAAATATATAAATAAAATTGGCTTTCTAATCAACTAAAATAAAATATGTTATAATGTAATATTTCATCATTTAATGACTTTATTAGAGAGGAGAGAGATACAAGTCTGAAAGCGCAAAGCAAAGGTTACTGTACTTAAACAAAATATACACACATTGTTTACTTTTCTCTGACTTTTTTCCTGGACAGTGAACCTGGAAAAGCTTAAATTGGACCTAATCCTTTATATATATATATATATATATATGTTCACAGCTGATGGCTGTTTGTTGTTCTCTGTTAAAAACATAATCATATATTTCTGTCACACAAAAAAAAACTCCAAGATACCAATTTAACTTTCAATGGAGGTCAATGTAAAATAATTATGCATTTCTTTCTATTTTGAATAATGTTATTTTGAAACATTTTTATTGATCAATTAATCATGAAATTCTGATACCAAGTAAGGAATAACCAGATTCGCATTATGGAGAAAAGTAAAATCACAGAAACTGGAGATACAAGGTTTTGTGGAACAGTGCTGATATTTAACCTGGACTACAAAACTAATTCCATTCTGTACATCCATCTGATACAATTCACACATTAAAGATCTCCAGACTGACTGACCACTTCACACATTTACTCTACATCTGGTTCCACACAGCTGGATGAAAAGAAAGAAACTGTGTGAAATCTCCATTCAAAAGCATTCAAGAGCTGCTGCAGTAATAATCAGTAATAATCAGTAATAAACACTTGAACTGCAGGAGAGAGAAGGAGGAGGGGATTTCTCCTTAATGCAGGTGATTTAATTCTCCACAAGTCGCTTAGTAATAGCACCCATGACCTGCTGCACCCAGCTCTCTCCGGGGTCCACACACACACTGATACCCTTCAGGGTGGTCAAACTGCAGTGGAGAAAAGATCATTACACCTGATGGATATACACACACTGTAACACACACAGCTACAGTTACATACAGACCACCTGCAGCAATTAACATAACCTTTACACTATACAGTGCTGTGAAAAAGTATTTGCCCCTTGTAAATAACATTGGGTTCAACATTGCTCACCAGACCCAGGCATATTACTGCCGGAATTAAGCAGAACCTGTCTGGCAATGTGAAGCAGTGATGATACAGATGTCAATCAAAGTCACTGAAATATACCAGCCTGGAAAAGGTTACAAAGCCATTACTAAAGACACAAACCACTGCTGCCAAGCATCCTTCTTTAATGTAAAGCTATTTGTAAACCTGTTAATGTTAATTAGGTCATTTGACAACATGGATGCTTTTGTGCAAGAATGTACTTAAAACTCTTGGAAGATCAGAAGTTTCTTTGTGGCTCTTTGTGATGATGTGAAGTGTAAAGGTGAAGTGAAGTGTAGTGAGTTTAGAGAGGTCAGTAAACACTGTAAGAGTAAAAACCCAGCAGCAGATTAAAGTTATTATATTTTATATTTCTGACCCACTGAAATATTAATAAAGAACGGGGGTGGAGACTCACATCACTCCAGGCTTTGTACAGTCAGGTCTCGTTTCTTCATATTTCTCAATGAGTCTTGCAGGAATGTTTCTCTTATAGAAACTGAAGCAGCATTGATCTGGTCCATTTACATCTGTGTGAAAATTATTGTAATAATAAGAAGAAGAAGAAGAAGAAGAAAAATAGGAAGGAGAAGAAGAAGAAGAGGAAGGAGAAGAAGAAGATGGTGATGAAGAAGATGCAACCAATAAAGCAGTAGTGAACGCCAGTCTGAACACTGAACATGTTTTAAAATGAAATGGATGAAGTAGTACTACAGTACACCACAGCAGAGCCTGACAGAGGAACACAGCAGCAACCATCTACTCAGATCATCCGTATCAGTAATCTGAGAGTAATTAAGTATGTAATTAGACTGTAATTAAAGATACAGTCATTAACTAACATGAGCAGAGATGAAAGAATGATAATCCAGAGGATGAACTTACTGTTTCCCTCCACACAGGACTGAAGGTAGAGGATGACCAGCAGAGCCAGGAGGAGAGAACCACACCAGCCTCTCATGACTGTGTCTTCAGCTGCAGGAGATGATGATGAAGATGATGATGATGATGATGGTGATGATCTGAAATCTTCTGAAATGAGGCAATCTCATTTCGCTCTCACTTTTTTAAACAGATAACTTTGGGGTGGAGTTTGGGTGAGTGGGCAAGTTGTATTAAAAATAAAACAAATTTCTACAGGAAACCCATCTGTGGTTCTCACCCACAGCAATGCAAGACCAGCTCTCACACATTAGTCATTAGAGGGGACAACTGCAACCATTCTATACCTGTCCCATATGAGACTCAGCCCTTATCTGACTAATTACACCAATGTGACCTTGATCTTAGTGACTGCAGCAGAGAACACACACACACACAAACACACACACACACTCACACACACTGTATATTAGAGTTTACCAATGTTAAACAGATGTCAAATGATATGATCATACATATGACCATGACCACATTCTGTAAACAACGCAGTAAGACGACTCCAGTAAATCATCAGAAAGTCAAGTCAAATTAATTTGTAAAGCTTTTTACAACTGCTGTCGTCACAAAGCAGCTTTACATAATTAGTAATTAGTAAAAGACAAGAAGGATCAAAGACCCCCAGCGAGCAGCCAACGGCAACAGTGGCAAGGAGAACCTCCCTCAGAGCTGGAGGAAGAAATCTTGGGAGGAACCAGGACTCACAAGGGGAACCCGACCCATCCTCCTCTGATGAGAACTGATCATAAAAGTTATCAAAACCATCTAAACTGTTGAAAGCAGTGGGGGGTCCAGACTAACAGTAGAAGTAAAGTTCACCAGAACCTCTTTTAACAGAATGAATCATATAAACATCCAACCCTCATAAACCTGTAGAGGGCCTAGATGAAGAGTCTATAGAAGACCTAAGAGGACACAACACAATGACATAGACAATTTAATCTTAAACCTCAGTTTCAGCTGCAACTCATTTACTTTCACGTTTTTGAGGCTCAGCTCCATATGGATTGTTGATGAAACTGAGCTGCAGAAGTTGAAAATGTGAGTCTATGTTGAGCAGCATCTTTACATTAGATTATGGTCTATGGTCCTTTTATTATTACTGTATAAGCGCTTCCTTGCATATTTGTTGTAGTGTGTGGAAACTCAGACTAAACAACAAGCTAAACCATATCAAATGAAGACAGAGTCGTAGTAAGGTTGGCTATATACTGCCACTCTTTCTCATTAGCATGCAGGTGAAAAGATATTGCCTCTTGGATGCTTCACGATAGCAGGGTCATGCACTCCTGTCTGCCTCGTTTTGTCTTGCTGTAGAACTCACGGAAACAACGGAAGTCCAAACCGGAAGTGTTGTCAAACCATATTAAACTTAAGATCAACTATGAAGGTCTTTTCTTTCTTATTTAAGACCAAAAATAAGCATCGCTCAACCCATCGCACATCGTCAGGAAGGCCCAGCAACGCCTACACTTCCTCTGATGGCTGAAGACACAGCACAGCAGCTCCTCTGTAACTTCTTCTACAGCTGCATCACAGTTTATTATGGTAGTGCCACTGCTGCTGAACACAAGGCCCAGCAGAGAGGGATGAAGACTGGCAGTACTACGCTGCAGCTGCTCTCCCACCCGTACTGACCCCACTCACCCCAGCCACTTCCTGTTTCAACCACTGTAGTCCGGATAGAGGTACAGGAACTTCAGAGACCTGAATACACACACACACACACACACACACACACACACACACACACACACACACATACACTCACCATATCTGCACTGAGCTCCACTAGCTCAGGGCCTACAATCTATCTACAACTAAACTCCTCTCTGGACATAAGCTGGGTACTGAACCCACTGTTTACTATCCATTTACATGCACAGCACATCCCTTCTCCCCACCCCCTTACTCCATTTACTGTTAGCCTAGCACCTTAGTTGGACCTAAGTCACCCACATATTTGCACATGCACATATTTAAATGTGTATATTCTTGTATTAATTGTATTCATTGTCTTATATATATATACTTATTGTCTATGCACCCTGTCCCGTGTTGTGTTTATTGTCTTTGCACTATTGTATATCCTTCCTATTCTGCACTGGAGATTTGGCCTAACAGTGTTTGGTTGGACTGTACAAGCCTGTTGAAGTATAGACGAAGTTCTATTGAATTAAATTTCTACAACTCCTCCAGTCAAAATGTGTCGAAATATATAATCTCAGTGTTTATATCTAGGCTATGCTTAATATTTAGTCCACTGTGGATTTTGTGGATTCTGAAGTGTGTTTAGGATCATTATCCTGCTATAGAAGCCCTGCTCTTTTTATCTTCATTATCAGAAATTAACTGGTGTTTAACTATAATAATTTATAATTTATTTATTTTCTAATAATCTAAAATTTTATTTTCTCAGCCAATGAAATGCTCTCTGTGCCATTGGCTGCAGTATGTGCCCAAAGCCATCCACCCCCGTGATTAACAGTTGGAAAAGTGTTTAATTAACTTTTATTAACTTCTAGAAACATACTTTTACTGATTGCTGCCTTTACCTTTATCAGTTCACAACACTTGTTTACAAAGCGTTTCAGGCTTGTTTAAAATATTCCTTTGAGGCATTCAGACCTGAAGGCGGCGCTATTACATTTACTTTATTGTAGCACTGCTTTGGATCCTGTGCTGCATGTAGTGAATCTTTTTTGTCTAATTATGGAGCAGTTGGATATTCTTTTTTCCTGTTTGCACACAGCTGAAGTTGGCTTCTTATTTCTCAGCTTGTTTTTGTGCAATTTCATTCCAATATAAATTGTGCCACAGTTACCTCCAACTGACACCAGCCTGTAACTACTGCAGCATTTAAGGTGGATGGAAAACTTGAATGAGAACCTGGCAAATAAGATCTACATATATATAAAAAAATAATTAAAAAAAAATATATATATATAGTTGTTGCTGTTGTTATTGTTAGTTATTATTGTTGTTGTTATAGTTATATTATACCTTGTATTTTGGTTTCTTGTACTGACTATCATGAGACAGATCTACTGAGTGCAGATGTCTCCAAATATCTGGATTATTGGTCCATTTCATGTGTTCTGCTGCTCTAAACAATAAAACCTCAGGCTCCCTATTCATTAATCTCTTGTATAATCCATGTACTATCTATTGTTTGTATGGTACCCACATAATCTCTGCTGTGACTGAAATTAATGAATAAAATTGACTTTCTAATCAACTAAAATAAAAACAAAATATTTGATCATTTAATGACTTTATTAGAGAGGAGAGAGGTACAAGTCTGAAAGCACAAAGCAAAGGTTTATTGTACTGAAAAATATATACAATCATTGTTTACTTTCTCTGTTCCTGGACAGTAGATCTGGACCAGCCTGAATTTGACCTAATCCTTTATTCATATATATATACAATAAATAAGTTTACAGCTTATGGCTGTTTGTTGATAGATCTATATCTGTTGAAAATGCTGCCTCATATTACTGTCACACAAAACTTCAAGACTTACTGACCACACATTTTGCAGTAAATCTGGTACTACTCAGCTACACAGATTATTATATAATCAGTAATAATCAGTAATAAACTGCAGGAGCGAGAAAAATGAGATTTCCTGATTAATGACAGGTGATTTAATCACTCAGCTGGGTTTTAGTTTAATTCTCCACAAGTCGCTGAGTAATGTCATCCTTGACTCGCTGCACCCAGCTCTGGTTGGGGTCCACACACACACTGTCTCCCCTCAGGGTGGTCAAACTGCAGTGGAGAAAAGCTGAGCGTTAAAGGTGAAGCAATTTACTGCAGAAACAGGAGATAGATAATTAAATCTGACGGATACACACACTGTAACACACATGGCTACAGAAACATACAGACCACCTGCAGCAATTAACATACCTTTCTTGTCTTAACTGTTTTTTTAAGTTACTATACTGTTATATATGTTATATAAAAGTTTTCGTACTGTTATACAGTGCTTTACGTTTACATTCATAGCATTTAGCAGATGAATGAAGCATTATGTAAGTTAGGAAATTAGACAACGTGGATGTATTAATAAAATAATTTGTTATGAAAAAGTGATTATATACTCACACAACAGTTTAATATTAGTAAAGTTATTTTTAAAATCTTTATATAAAATCTGTTTGTTTATTTGTGAATATGCACCACTATAAAACAGACATTGATAAATGTCTATTCTGTTGCCAAAATACAAAAATAGTTAATATTGTTTAACTATATGCTCCCAAAGAAGCAGGAAATTATGTGTGAGTAGCTCTGTGAGATCTATCAGATGGGAGCTGACCCCGACTGAAATCAGAGAAACTCTTGGAAGATCAGAAGTTTAGCTTTTCTGACTGTAATTAGATTTCCAATCAAAGCGGTCTGATCTTCAGATCTGGCTCTTTGTGATGATGTGAAGTGTAAAGGTGAAGTGAAGTGTAGTGAGTTTAGAGAGGTCAGTAAACACTGTAAGAGTAAACCCAGCAGCAGATTAAAGTTATTATATTTCATATTTCTGACCCACTGGAATATTCATAAAGAACGGGGGTGGAGACTCACATCACTCCAGGCTTTGTACAGTCAGGTCTCGTTTCTTCATATTTCTCAATGAGTCTTGCAGGAATTTTTTCCTTATAGAAACTGAAACAGCATTTATCTGGTCCACGTGCATCTGTGTGAGAATTATTGTAATAATAATAATAATAAGAAGAAGAAGAAGAAGAAGAAATAGGAAGGAGAAGAAGAAGAAGAGGAAGGAGAAGAAGAAGATGGTGATGAACAAGATGCAACCAATAAAGCAGTAGTGAACGCCAGTCTGAACACTGAACATGTTTTAAAATGAAATGGATGAAGTAGTACTACAGTACACCACAGCAGAGCCTGACAGAGGAACACAGCAGCAACCATCTACTCAGATCATCCGTATCAGTAATCTGAGAGTAATTAAGTATGTAATTAGACTGTAATTAAAGATACAGTCATTAACTAACATGAGCAGAGATGAAAGAATGATAATCCAGAGGATGAACTTACTGTTTCCCTCCACACAGGACTGAAGGTAGAGGATGACCAGCAGAGCCAGGAGGAGAGAACCACACCAGCCTCTCATGACTGTGTCTTCAGCTGCAGGAGATGATGATGATGATGATGATGATGATGATCTGAAATCTTCTGAAATGAGGCAATCTCATCTCGCCCTCACTTTTTTAAACAGATAACTTTGGGGTGGAGTTTGGGTGAGTGGGCAAGTTGTATTAAAAATAAAACAAATTTCTACAGGAAACCCATCTGTGGTTCTCACCCACAGCAATGCAAGACCAGCTCTCACACATTAGTCATTAGAGGGGACAACTGCAACCATTCTATACCTGTCCCATATGAGACTCAGCCCTTATCTGACTAATTACACCAATGTGACCTTGATCTTAGTGACTGCAGCAGAGAACACACACACACACACACACACACACACACACACACTCACACACACTGTATATTAGAGTTTACCAACGTTAAACAGATGTCAAATGATATGATCATACATATGACCATGACCACATTCTGTAAACAACGCAGTAAGACGACTCCAGTAAATCATCAGAAAGTCAAGTCAAATTAATTTGTAAAGCTTTTTACAACTGCTGTCGTCACAAAGCAGCTTTACATAATTAGTAATTAGTAAAAGACAAGAAGGATCAAAGACCCCCAGCGAGCAGCCAACGGCAACAGTGGCAAGGAGAACCTCCCTCAGAGCTGGAGGAAGAAATCTTGGGAGGAACCAGGACTCACAAGGGGAACCCGACCCGTCCTCCTCTGATGAGAACTGATCATAAAAGTTATCAAAACCATCTAAACTGTTGAAAGCAGTGGGGGGTCCAGACTAACAGTAGAAGTAAAGTTCACCAGAACCTCTTTTAACAGAATGAATCATATAAACATCCAACCCTCATAAACCTGTAGAGGGCCTAGATGAAGAGTCTATAGAAGACCTAAGAGGACACAACACAATGACATAGACAATTTAATCTTAAACCTCAGTTTCAGCTGCAACTCATTTACTTTCACGTTTTTGAGGCTCAGCTCCATATGGATTGTTGATGAAACTGAGCTGCAGAAGTTGAAAATGTGAGTCTATGTTGAGCAGCTTTACATTAGATTATGGTCTATGGTCCTTTTATTATTACTGTATAAGCGCTTCCTTGCATATTTGTTGTAGTGTGTGGAAACTCAGACTAAACAACAAGCTAAACCATATCAAATGAAGACAGAGTCGTAGTAAGGTTGGCTATATGGCTGCCCTTTTCATCTTTATCCAAAATTAACTTAACTACATAATTTATTTTCTCAGCCAGTGAAATGCTCTCTGCGCCATGATCCATCCATCCCCGTGCTTAACAGTTGGAAAGGTGTTGTTTTATTAACTTTTATTAACTTCTACAAACATACTTTTACTGATTGCTGCGTTTAACTTTATCAGTTCACAACACTTGTTCACAAAGTGTTTCAGGCTTGTTTAGATATTCCTTTGAGGCATTCAGACCTGAAGGAGGCGCTATTACATTTACTTTATTGTAGCATTGCTTTGGCTCCTGCTTTTACATTCCAACATAAATTGTGCCACAGTTACCTCCAATTGACACCAGCCCGTAACTACTGCATCATTTAAGATAGATGGAAAACTTGAATGAGAGCCTGGCAGGTAGTAGTAGTTGTTATTATTATTATTATTATTATTATTATACCTTGTATTTTGGTTTCTTGTACTTACTTAATACTGACTATCATGAGACAGATCTACTAAGTGCTAATGTCTCCAAATATCTGGGTTATTGATCCATTTAATGTGTTCTGCTGCTCTAAACAGTCTAAACAGTAAAACCTCAGGCCTCCCATTGTCTATTGTTGTTTTGGTACCCACAAAATCTCTACTGTGACTGACAGAGATGTGTCATACAAATTAGTGAATTGATGAATTAATGAATAAAATTGACTTTCTAACTAATAAAATTGAAACAAAATATTTGATGATTTAATGACTTTAGAGAGGAGAGAGGTACAAGTCTGAAAGCACAAAGCAAAGGTTTATTGTACTGAAAAATATATACAATCATTGTTTACTTTCTCTGTTCCTAGACAGTGGATCTGGACCAGCCTGAATCTGACCTAATCCTTAATTCATATATATTTATACATATATATATATATATATATATATATATATATATATATATATATATATATATAGAGAGAGAGAGAGAGAGAGAGAAAAGTAAAAACATAGAAACTGGACATATTTAACCTGGACTACAAAACTAACACTAACATTTTCTACTGGATACAATTCACACATTAAACATTTTCAGAATGTCTGACTTACTTATAATAATTGCAGAGATTATATATATATATATATCAGTAATAAACTGCAGGAGTGACAAAAAGGAGATTTATTGATTAATGACAGGTGATTTAATCACTCAGCTGGATTCAGTTTAATTCTCCACAAGTCGCCTAGTAATGTCGTCCCTGACTCGCTGCACCCAGCTCTGGTTGCGGTCCACACACACCTTAATACCCCTCCGGGTGGTCAAACTGCAGTAGAGAAAAGCTGAGAGTTAAAGGTGAAGAGATTTACTACAGAAACTGATGATCCAACACTAAACCTGACAGATACACACACTGTAACACACACAGTAACACACACTGTAACACATATAGCTACACTTATATACAGCACCACCTGCAGCAATTAACATACATTTCACACTATAAAGTGCTGTAAAACGTTTTTGCCCCTTGTCTTTTGTAAATAACATTGGGTTCAACTTCACCAGCCATTCCCAGGCATGATTATTGCCAGAATGAAAAATGACCGCCAATGTGGAGCAGTCTCAAAATGATGACCAGAGGTGAAACAAAGTCACTGAAAGCCATTGCTAAATACACTGGTCAGAAATCACATGCATCAGAGGCACACAAACCACTGCTGTCAAACATGTTGGTTGGATGATCTGAAACATTTAAATATGACAAATATTCATAAACTGGTCAGGAGGCAAATATCAAATCAAGCAAATGTATTTTACAACTGATGATGCTGCAAATCACTTTTCCAGAAATCCAGTAATAAGACAAAATGTCACCAAAACATAAGGACATAACAAAGGAAGATAGTATAATTTAATATCAAATGTTTGATATTTCTATTTTAAATATAATTTTTTCATTCGTTATTTAAAAATGTATAAAGAAAGCAGTATCTAAATTAGGTGATTTGAGAGCATGGATGTATTTGTGCATGAACTTATCATAAAAACAGTATAAAAGTAACTTAGTAACAGTCATCATTAATACACTCTAGGCTCACAATAGGGTGTGAGTCATTTAAGGGGTTAATGAGTCTCTTCCAATCAAGAGACTAAAAGATGATAATGTGTGAGCAGCTGTGTGAGATCTATCAGATGGGACCCCGACTGAAATCAGAGGAACTCTTGGAAGATCAGAATTTTATCTTTTCTGACTGTAATTAGATTTCCAATCAAAGCGGTCTGATCTTCAGATCTGGCTCTTTGTGATGATGTGAAGTGTAAAGGTGAAGTGAAGTGTAGTGAGTTTAGAGAGGTCAGTAAACACTGTAAGAGTAAACCCAGCAGCAGATTAAAGTTATTATATTTCATATTTCTGACCAACTGGAATATTCATAAAGAACGGGGGTGGAGACTCACATCACTGCAGGTTTTGTACAGTCAGGTCTCGTTTCTTCATACTTCTCAATGAGTCTTGCAGGAATTCTCCTTGGATATAAACTAAAACAGCACTGACCTGGTCCATTTGCATCTGTGAGAACATAATAATAATATTAAGAAGAAGAAGAAGAAGAATGACAAGAAGAAGAAGATGGAACAAAGGAAGAATACAATACTGAAGCAGTAGTGAAGGTCAAGGTTGTAATGAAAACTAAACAGGTGTTAATGTGAAATGGATGAACCTGCACTACTGTCTACTGTACACCACAATGGAGTCTGACACAAGAACACAACAACCACCAACTTCTCCAATTATACACAGTAATCAGATCAGTGAGGTAATTAAGAAAATAATTAAGAATGTAATTCAACTGTGATTAAAAATATAGCAATTTCAAAAGGTAATAAAGATGAGCAGAGATGAAAGAATGATGAACCAGAGGATGAGCTTACTCTGTCCCTCCACACAGGACTGAAGGTAGAGGATGACCAGCAGAGCCAGGAGGAGAGAACCACACCAGCCCCTCATGACTGTGTCTTTAGCTGCAGGAGATGATGAAGATGATGATGATCTGAAATCCTCTGAAATGAGGCTCATCTCATCTTTCCCTCAGTTTTATAAACAGAAAACATGGGGGTGGAGTTTGGGTGAGTGGGCAAGTTGAATTAAAATAAAACTAATTTCCACAGGAAACCCATCTGTGGTTTTCACCCACAGCGGGGCATGATCAGCTTTCGCACATTAGTCAGTAGAGGAGATGACCACAACTATTCTATACCTGTCCCATATGAGAATCAGCCCCAGCTGACTAAACACTATTTATAAAATGTGACCTTAATCTTAGTGACTGCAGCAGAGCACACATGCAGTGTACTAGAGTTTACCAGTGTTGAAAAGAAGTGAAATGATATGATCATATACACAACCATGATGACCATAACCCCATTCTGTAAACAATGCAGTAGGACAACTCCAGTAAACAATCAGAATCAACAGCAGACATAAAGTTAATCAGATTTTGTTTTAATAGAATAAATCATAGACACATCCATGGCCTCATAAACATGTAGAGGGCCTTGATGAAAGTTCTAGGTGAGAGCTAAGAGGAGAGAATGAGCACAGTGCCATAAAGAAGAAGATAATAAACCATTTAAATAAGTGTATAAGATGTAGCTCTGAGCATTGTTGGGGAAAAAACAAACAGACTAACCATCTTACACATTATTTATTCAGTTTCAGCTGCAGCTCATCACTCATTATTCAACTCTGATTACAGGTTTCTGATCATTATAATTGTCTTTCTAATTTACTTTTCCAGAACATATACTAGTTTCTCCTTTCTTCTCTCTCCCCCATGTGCTGAGTTGCCCCCTGCTGCCTGCTCACAGCTCACAATCAATTCGTGGTTGGTTGCTGGTGCCTGTCTGTCCTCTGGATCAGTCTTTCTTAATGTAAAACGCCCACATTTTGGTCCACTCCTCCTAACTCCTTTTCTTTCCTTTCAGTTTTTTTCTCTCTCTCTTTCCCATGTATTGAGATGACCTGTTCCAACTGTTCTGTCCTAGTACTGCCAGACCTGGCTCTCCACTACCCTACTTCCTCCATCAGCTTTTTATGTTCAGATGACTGAAATGACAGAGGATCTCCCAAATGGCTCCAAGACTTGCAGGGGGCTCCCTATCAGCAGGTGTGAGTACCTACTGACAGTGGTCTGAAGAGGAACAGACCACCAATCAATGCTCATTGAGGCCCATCAATATACAAGGGTGATAAAGGTTATCCTATCTGGGCAAAACCAACAGATGTTCTGCTGTTCTGCAGATGAACTGTGTAGCTGCAGATCACTCTGAGATACTACCAAAGATACTACCTTCATAGGTCTATGTTTTGGTGACACTTGGAGGCAAAACAGTATATTAGGCAGGTGGTCTTAATGTTGTGGCTCACTGGTGTGTATAATTTACTTTAACAATTGTAAAAACAGAATTAGGAAAACAAAGGCTGGGTTCACATTAATGGCGAGAGACTTTTAGCACTCCTGTCCATTTTTGTTGAACTTTCAAAAATTGTTGATCAATCAACCTTGTCCTCCCTGGTCTAAGGAAGGTGCAGAGGAGCCCAGCGGTCAGTTTTTCTACAGATCAGGCCAGATAAGTGGCCAGTCATTAACTCTGATGAGGTAAAGAACCTTTATGAATACTAGGAACCAGCAAGAAGCCAACATCCTGTGATCGAAGTAATTGTAATTGTTCATAATAGAAAATAAGATCTTGCAGTAAATAAGATCTCTCTATTTATGGTGTCCTGTTTAGCTTGTATTTTGGCTGTGTTGTTGAAATCAGCTGTAAGTAAACAAAGTCAAACGCTGAAGGTATGAAACAGCTATCAGCCCAGATATAAACTTAAGGGTGGTACATAATAAGACTGTTCCAGTTGTTAAACCAGACAAATTTGAGGCACTCCACATGATTTTTATTACAGTGTTCTATTTTTCTTAGTAACTCTACATCAAACTCTGACAAAGCATGTAAAGCCTTTGTAGTTTCTTGTATGATTGGTAAAGCTTTTGACAGGGCAACTGCAGTTCAGCCTGATGTACTTATGAGCAATTCACAAGTCAGGTGCAGGCCCACGGAAAGCACATGGAATCTGCTCCACATGCTCTACAGTGTACCTACAAAGTGGTTGGATTTGAAATCTTTCTTGTTACCTATTACTCCATACTTCCATTCATCTGTTTCTGTTTTCTCAGCCCTAATTGACTCTGGTGTTGAAGAGAATTTTATAAAGAAGTTTGTGGAGTATCTACACACTGTCAGTCAACCTGTGAAGACACCACTGAGGGTTTCTGTGTTGGATGGGGCTCAAAGTCAAAGTCACCACCAGTGCCCATCATAAGGAGGTCCTTAGTATTATAGGACTGGATTCTTTAGAATTTTCTGTAATATTAGGATTACCTTGGCAAAAGAAACATGACCCACTCATTTCTTGGTCTGACCAGGAGCTGCTTTCATGCTCCCCCTTTTGTTTTGAGAACTGTCTGAGATCCCCTGTCCTGTCAATTCAGTCCACCTCTATTCAAAGTAGACATACCACCAGAATATTAGACCTCAAGAAAGTGTTCAGTCAATACTGCAAGTTATCTGCTCACAGATCATATAAATGCACTATAGAGATATACTGAGGGAGCCCTCTTCCTAGGCCTAAGGTTTGTCCTCTTACTCAGGTTGAGGAGAGAGCTATGGAGGAGTACATTGAGAAGGCTGTAGCTCAGTGCTTTATCTGTCTGTCTGTGTTATCATCAGCTCCTGCTTTCTTCTTTGTAAAAAGAATAGGCGTTTTCAACCATGCATTGAATTCTGTAGTTTGAATCTAGTCACCAAGAAACGTCCTCTCTCTCTTTTCTGGTAACTCTGGAACAATTAAGTGGAGCTATCACTTCCACTACACTGGGGATGAATGAAAGACAGCTTGAGTTACCACTATGGGGCACTATGAATACAGAGTCATGCCTTTTGGCCTCAGTAATGCCCCCTCTGCTTTTAAAGCTGTGTGGGGTCAGTTTTGTCCCAGAGAGTAGGTAACCCACAGAAGCTACATCCAGTAACTTTCTAGTCACATAGGCTTACAACCACAGAAAGGAATTGTGGGATATGTGATGGGGAACTGGCATTTGAAGAGTGGATACATTGGTTTGAGGGTGCTAGTCATCCTTTTATAGTTCTTACCAATCATAAGAATCTAGAATACTTACAATCTGCCAAAAGGTTAAACCTGCACCAGGCTTGTTGGTTTAAGTTTTCCATTTCTTACAGGCCTAGTAATGGTAACCTTGGAATGGTAAAGCTAATGCCCTGCCGTACATTGTTCACTGATGAATTTTCACAATCTCCTGCTGAGATCCTCCATCCTGGAGTTGTTATATCTTGGGAGGTCAATGATGAAGTAGACAGTGCTCTAAGAGATATGGTAGTTCCGTCTCAGTGCCGTCCTGAAAGGTTGTTTTTCTCTGTTCTGTTTGATCACTTGATTCCTTTGATTCATTTCTCCGGGTCATCCTAGTGACATGCACTCAACAACTGTTAGTCAATAGATATTGATGGGAAAGAATGTTGAGTGATATTCATAAGCTTGTCTCATTCTGTTTGGTCTGTTCACAATGAAAAACTCCCAGGATGTTGCCAGACAGCAAATTGGTACCATTTCCTGTGCCAATCCATCCATGGTCTCATATCACAATTGATTTTGTTACTGACCTCCCGGTCTCTTAGTCTTACACCAGTATTCTGACTGTGGTAGATAGATTCTCTCATGGAGTTTGATTCATACACACACTATAATATTGTTTAAATAAATCTTAAACTAATGTGCAGTCCAGCGTGTCTGGAAGTGCAGCACTGGTGTTACCCATTAAAAGAGAACTCCCCTTAAAGTGTGTGATTGTGTTTAACCCCTGCCATGTGGCTTCTGATGTTGGTGGAGTTGAGCTGTGCTTCCACTTTGACTCTGTACTTGCGTTTGGCTGCTTTCAAGGTCTTACGGAGAGCATAGCTGGATTTTTTATACTCCCCCATATTCCTCTTCTCAGAGCTGTGCGAACATCACCGCTGAGCCATGGCTTCTGATTGGGGTAAACATACACTTCCTAATGAATCTGGTGACTGATTCTGCATACTCGTCAATATTGTTTGACAAGTCAAGGAACATCTCTCAGTGCACATCATCTAAATTATCCTGGAGCATAGAGTCACTTCAAGACTTGACCACTGCAACTCTCTTTTGGCTGGTCTCCCTCTGCGCACCATCAGGCCCCTGCAGCTTATCCAGAACACAGCGGCATGGGTCGTCTTCAACGTTCCTAAATTCACACTGCTGTGTTCTCTCTTCACTGGCTTCCTGTAGCTGCTGCCCAGGTCATCAGATTCTGACCCCTGACTCTGGTCTACAAAGCCAAGACTGGACCAGCCAGCCCCTCCATACTTGATGGCAATGGTCAAAAGCCGATCTGAACCAAGAGCCCTTCCAGCTTCAAGTACGGCTCGGCTCGACCCGCCATCTTTTAAGATCCACAGAAGACGAGCGTCCAGACTTTTTACTGTCCTGCACCGAAGTGGTGGAACGAACTTCCCCTGGGTGTCCAAACAGCTCCAACGCTCACTGTCCTCAAACCCAGACTGAAGACCCTCCTTTTCTGAGAGGACTTGGGCGAATAGCATTGTGGTCTCCTTACTGACTGTTTAGTAGTGTCTAAACCTAGAGATATCTTTGAATTATTAGTCTATTCAAACTAGCTGAGGTTTTTCTTGGGTAAATAGCAAAGCAATTTTGTAATTGTAGAAAATGGCATAGCTGTTCCTAAACCGTTCTGTTCTGAGGTTTAGATGCAATCCAATAGACAATAGCGATAGCTGTTTCTCTTTTTTGTGTGAAATGTTGATTGATTTATTGACAGGATATGGAAATAAATTATGTTTAGTAAATACTGTGGCTCCTCCCCCTAAATCTGTTGACTGTTCATTTAAATCAAATCAAATTAAATGAAATGTATTTGTATAGCGCTTTTTATAATTCTTGTCACTAAGCAGCTGTACACAAACCGTAATTAGTAAAAGACAAAAAAATCAATACCCCCAGTGAGCAGCCAACGGCTCCTACAGAGCTGGAGGAAGAAACCTTGAGAGGAGCCACGACTCACAAGGGGGACCCGACCCGGTAACACGACATCCCCAAACTGGGAGGATTTTGACAATGGAGCACTGAGCCATATAGGTGTAGGTCCTAACTATAAGGCCCCCAGTACACCTAAGGGCCCCCCAAAAATGCAACACAAATAAAATTATATGAAAATAAGTAACCCCAACAGACTTCAATACAAAGTTTGTGTCTCCTGAATGACAACTCCAATATAGTGTTAAAGGTTCTTGTCATGGCGTGTTAGGCCAGACCAAGATGGAATGAACACTCGCAGAGATGATATCAAAGCAAGCAGATTTATATAATACAACCAGATAAACAAAAGAGTGCAAGTGAGGCAAACAGTGAGTAATAATTAAAACCCAAACGTGGCAAAGGAAATGGCGAAAACAACAAAACCTGTGACTGGGAGGAGTCGGGAGCTGAACAGGTGTAAAGGGGAGATAAGCAGGGGAGAAACCAAAAGGGAGCTTGAACGAAACCCTACAGGCAGTGCCTGGGCAGAGGGGGAGGCTAAAGTAAGCGAAAACAAAATGAGGGGAGCTGGGCAACCAGATGCTAAACTAAACGGCAATGCCGAGCAAACCTGTAACTGCAGCGAGTGTGGGTCGTCTTGCTTGGCCGTGGGTAACCTGAGTATCCAGACAGGAAGCGAGCGAGCCTTGCTTTGATGCATGAGTAGCCTGGAGACCTACTCCTAAACGTGGGTAAAGCACCAGAGCTGACCTAACCACACTGGTAACCTACAAGGAACCTCAGGGCGTCCAGAAGGCACCGAAAGTTGGTGTCGAGACTCCTTAAGAACCCCCCAGTCCCAGGTGAAACAGTGAACGATTACTGTAAAGCCTGTAAAGTCCAATCCACTTTAGTGAAGCACTTAAAGCCTTACTTAGCTGTAGTCCAAGCCGCTATACACTGTATCTGGACTTCAACTGTGCACACCGGGTTCACTGGCCTGTATAGCAGTTCATTTCTGCAGCTCAGTTTACTGTAAAGCAGAGGGGGAGGCTAAAGTAAGCGAAAACAAAATGAGGGGAGCTGGGCAACCAGATGCAAAACTAAACGGCAAGGCAGAGCAAACCTGTAACTGCAGTGTGCCGCAGTGAGCGTGGGTCGTCTTGCTTGGCCATGGGTAACCTGAGTATCCAGACAGGAAGCGAGCGAGCCTTGCTTTGATGCGTGAGTAGCCTGGAGACCTACTCCTAAACGTGGGTAAAGCACCGGAGCTGACCTAACCACACTGGTAACCTACAAGGAACCACAGGGCGTCCAGAAGGCACCGAACGTTGGTATCGAGACTCCTTAAGAACCCCCCAGTCCCAGGTGAAACAGTGAACAATTACTGTAAAGCCTGTAAAGTCCAATCCACTTTAGTGAAGCACTTAAAGCCTTACTTAGCTGTAGTCCAAGCCGCTATACACTGTATCTGGACTTCAACTGTGCACACCGGGTTCACTGGCCTGTATAGCAGTTCATTTCTGCAGCTCAGTTTACTGTAAAGCATTTTCTACAGATCTTGCAAGACTTTTAGGGCAGAGCCTTAATGCCTTTAATGCCTTAAAGGCGCCACACACCCCTGTGCCATGGAAGCATTAAAAGGTGCACCAGCTCTACTCCCTACCGTAATACCCCTAGTACAGGCTACAAAGGGAAGAAACACAGTGATCAAAGTGAGAGCAGATTTGTTATGAAAAAAAAACAAACCAGACAAATAAATTCTGAGCTATTAGAAAGAGAAAGAGCAGAAGTCTGAGCGAGACAAGAGTCAGGAGTTGTTTATGAAGCACAATAACTGAACCAGAATAAATCTAACCTTTAAGCGTCCATATCTTACATGCATTATGAAGAATTTTACAACTGATGGTTGTTTTTGGTGAAAAGGCTCCCTCTAAAAGCCGAATTATTGGTACGAATACCTATAAGTGCTTTCAAAAACCTTGAAATCTTAATAAATCAGACCTGTTGAGCAGGAGGAAGATAGTTCACTACCTGCATGTACAAAATCCAGTGCTAATTCAGACACAGACTACTACAGAAAAACTACTACAGGAGGTTAGTCTACACTTAAATTTAAGAATCACTGCTCTAAGACAACTTATCACTGTCCTCCAAAAAACTCATATCTCCAAAATGTATTAATTTGATTTTTTACTCATTATGGAGCATTTCTGTTTGCCCACTAATCAAACAGCTGACAGATTAATGTTTAAAAAAATGAAAATGGCTAAAATGGAGATACGAGTTGTTACCTCCATGAAGAGCTCAATTCTCTACTGGATACAAAACAAACTGTAGACTCTACTAAACATTAATAATCAGAAATAATCAGTAATAATCAGTAATGAGAGATTAATCATTGTTTACTGTTTGCTGAATTCAGGTTCATCTTCCACATCTCGCTTTTTGATCTCATCCATGACCTGCTGCACCCAGCTCTCTCTGGGGTCCACACACACACGGTCTCCCCTCAGGGTGGTTAAACTGCAGTGGAGAAAAGCTGAGTGTTAAAGGTGAAGAGATTTACTACAGAAACTGATGATCCAACATTAAACCTGACACACACACACACTGTAACACACACTGTAACACACACTGTAACACACACTGTAACACACTAACATACGCTGAGAACCAACAGAAATTGAAGAACTGCTGAGTAAATGAAACCAGTACACTCATTTAAAAATAAAAGATTTGAGGTGTAAAGGTGAAGTGAAGTGTAGTGAGTTTAGAGAGGTCAGTAAACACTGTAAGAGTAAAAACCCAGCAGCAGATTAAAGTTATTATATTTCATATTTCTGACCCACTGGAATATTCATAAAGAACGGGGGTGGAGACTCACATCACTCCAGGCTTTGGGCAGTCAGATTCAGTTTCTTCATACTTCTCAATGAGTCTTGCAGGAATTCTTCTCTTATAGAAACTGAAACAGCATTTATCTGGTCAATTTACACCTGTGTGAAAATAATGATTAAAATAAATATTATTCATAATGACAATACTACTAAATACTACTATTGCTAAAAATTATAATAATAATAATAATAATAATAATAATGAGATATAATATTGTTCATACTTAATTACTCTCTCATTTCTTCATACTTAATAATGAGTTTTACAGGGATTCTCTTCTTACAGAAACTAAGGCAGCACTGATCTGGTCCACATGCGTCTGTGTGAGAAAATAATAATCTTAATCATAACAATTTAAGTTTGATATTGTTCTTTAAATGTTCTTAAATTCTTGTTAACAGTGTAAGTAAAGCTCCTGTAACCTGAGAGAGTAATTAAGAATGTAATTAGACTGTAATTAAAGGTACAGTCATTAACTCAGGTAATAAAGATGAGCAGAGATGAAAGAATGATGAATCAGAGGATGAACTTACTCTGTCCCTCCACACAGGACTGAAGGTAGAGGATGACCAGCAGAGCCAGGAGGAGAGAACCACACCAGCCTCTCATGACTGTGTCTTCAGCTGCAGGAGATGATGATAATGAGGATGATGAAGATGACGATGATCTAAAATCTTCTGAAATGACGCAATCTCATCTCGCCCTCAGTAAAACTGAACAGACAAGTGAGAGGGGTGGAGTTTGGGTGAGGGGGTGAAGTGAATAAAAACTATTATTTTCCACAGGAAATCAATCTGTGGTTCTCACTTACAGCAAGACATGATCACTTATCTGCACATTAGTGATTAGAGGAGATAACCACAACCATTTTAAACATCACCTGATCTGAGAGTCACAAACATTAAAACCAGAGGTCAGTATGAGCTGCTAGTGATGCCCTCTACACTATAGGAACAGATATTCCCAACTTTTCCACTAAGAAAGGAACTGTATGCAGACAAACTGCGGTAGTTTTACTGCCTCTCCAGTGTAAACACTCTCAGATTTAACAGGTGTAGCGGGAGGGCGGCGGAGTCACTGTCTTTAACAGTAAACACTGCGAGAGAGAGAGGACACTAGCCTCTTGCCAAATTACAGAAAGCCAGTAGAGCAGACCCTAGCCTCCCAACCACAGAGCAAGAGCCATCACAGATATTTGGGTTAAAGCAGTGTGTGTTTGGTGTGTTTGGTGGACTTTAGTATAATTAACTGACTCATGTCACTCTCTGTGTCTCTGAACTTTGCATGGTCCTCCAGTCATGTGACTCCGCCTCACCACAGGCTGAGATAACACAAACAGTAAACTAATTGAGGGGTTGATCTTCTGACAGGATGTTGAAGTGGGCAGATCACATCAGTCAAATATTTTAAATTAGCAGAAAACAAGACTTTCATGCATTTCTTTTAGAAGATCTGATAAAGTTATCTGATCATTTATTAATAATTTCCCTTTATTGATTTTTCTATGCATTCGAGAGACTCACAAAGGATGCACTTGTTATTTTGACAGCAGGATATTAAAAAAAAAGTTTATTAAAAGTTTATTAGGCCATCTGTGTCCGACACTAATGTTGAATATGGTGTATTACACAGTAACAACAAGGAATTCTGTACAAATAGAGTTTGTAATAACACTTTCAACCCACTGGCAGAAAGAAAGCCACTTTTTTAATTTTTTTATTTCTGATTTTATTCTAATGTTAAATAGAATTTACAGGTAGAAACTGGGCACAGGCGGTTGTTGTTATTATGTCTCATATAGTGTAGATCATATACTGTCACAAACATAAACATAAAATGTTTTCCTTAAAATAAACAAGACTAGTCCTAAATGTGTTATTGAAAATCACACTATGCAAAATTATAATAGTATTTGTGTGTTTTATACTTTATACATTGGATTTAAATCCATATTTTAAATATTTAGAAAAAAATATACAGTGGGGAAAAAAAGTATTTAGTCAGTCCCCTATTGTGCAAGATCTCACACTTAAAAAGATGAGAGAGGCTGTAATTGACATCATAGGTAGACTCAACTATGAGAGACAAAATGAGAAAAAAACATTCAGAAAATCACATTGTCTGATATTTAAAGAATTTATTTGCAAATAATGGTGGATAATAAGTATTTGGTCAATAACAAAATTTCATCTCAATACTTTGTTATATATCCTTTGTTGGCAATGACAGAGGTCAAACGTTTTCTGTAAGTCTTCACAAGGTTGGCACACACCGTTGCTGGTATGTTGGCCTATTCCTCCATGCAGATCTCCTCTAGAGCAGTGATGTTTTGGGGCTGTCGGTGGGCAACACAGACTTTCAACTCCTTCCAAAGGTTTTCTATGAGGTTGAGATCTGGAGACTGGCTCGGCCACTCCAGTACCTTGAAATGCTTCTTATGAAGCCACTCCTTTGTTGCCCTGGCAGTGTGCTTGGGATCATCGTCATGCTGAAAGACCCAGCCACGTTTCAACTTCAATGCCCTTGCTGATGGAAGGAGGCTTGCACTCAAAATCTCACAATACACGGCCCCATTCATTCTTTCATGTACACGGACCAGTCGTCCTAGTCCCTTTGCAGAGAAACAGCCCCAAAGCATGATGTTGCCGCCCCCATGCTTCACAGTTGGTATGGTGTTCTTCGGATGCAACTCAGCATTCACTCTCCTCCAAACACAGCGAGTTGTGTTTGTACCAAACAGTTCTACTTTGGTTTCATCTGACTATAAGACATTCTTCCAAAACTCTTCCAGAACATCCAAATGCTCTCTAGCAAACTTCAGACGGGCCGGATATGTACTGGCTTAAGCAGGGGAACACGTCTGGCACTGCAGGATCTGAGTCCCTGGCGGCGTAGTGTGTTACTGACGGTAGCCTGTGTAACGTTGGTCCCAGCTTTCTGCAGGTCATTCACTAGGTCCCCCCGTGTGGTTCTGGGATTTTTGCTCACCGTTCTTGTGATCATCTTGACCCCACGGGCTGAGATCTGAGCCCTATTGCAGATTCAGACTTCCCAGCCTGGTGTAGGTCTACAGTTCTGTTTCTGGTGTCCTTCAACAGCTCTTTGGTCTTCACCATAGTGGAGTTTGGAGTGGGACTGTTTGAGGTTGTGGGCAGGTGTCTTT
This sequence comes from Salminus brasiliensis, assembly GCF_030463535.1. NCBI lineage: Eukaryota > Metazoa > Chordata > Actinopteri > Characiformes > Bryconidae > Salminus > Salminus brasiliensis. Next base: position 2,254,362 of record NC_132886.1, read on the forward strand.
TATACTGTTAACCAGATCAAACAGGTGCCATTAATACAGGTAATGAGTGGAGGACAGAAAAGCCTCTTAAAGAAGAAGTTACAGGTCTGTGACAGACAGAAATTTTGCTTGTTTGTAGGCGACCAAATACTTATTATCCACCATTATTTACAAATAAATTCTTTAAAAATCAGACAATGTGATTTTCTGATTTTTTTTCTCATTTTGTCTCTCATAGTTGAGTCTACCTATGATGTCAATTACAGGCCTCTCTCATCTTTTTAAGTGGGAGAACTTGCACAATTGGTGACTGACTAAATACTTTCTATACCCACTGTATATAAAAATTACCAGTATAAACAGTTTTTACACACTAAAACATTATACACACACTATAGTACTCTTCAGATATATAGTCAATTAATATGTTATGTTTATACACTTCCTAATGAATCTTGCGACTGAGTTTACAGACTCATTAATGTGTGGCACCTACGAGTGATGGCTTCTATTCTTTAGCCATGTTCACCCAACTCCTACACCAGCACTGCTTTGACTACTCCACTACCATTTAAAGAAGGTGGGAGAACTCTAAGAATGGACTAAGCCCTTTCCCCTTTACAGATCCCGAATGTAATAAAACAATCTATAGAGGCAGAGACTGATATCAAAATACACCTCTTTATTAACAATAGTAGGCAATACAATAAAATATTCATCACAAGAAAAAAAATAAATTAGCACTTTCCTAGAAAGTATGACAATGTGACAATTCCAGGACTCTTTGAAGGGCACAAGGAAATACACCAATTTCAGCTTTAATAGTCAATTCATCACAAAGAGATCCACACTCTCCATGGACTATTAGTACACTACAAACCACATCTGCTGAGCACAGGTTGAACAAGCAACTCAAATCAACTAATTAGTACATGCAAAAAAGGGAAAAAATAATTAGATGCCAATTAATTCTGAAATTAGGTCATAAACAATAAATACAAACACTAATATAACAACCAGTTGAGGAAATAAACAAGCGCAATAGAAACAGTGAAGAAAAGAAACAAAAATAAGAGAAACCTCAATAGAAGACAGTGGCCAATATCCTTAACATTCAGCCCTGCTCAATTCCTGCCAAGATACACAACATTAATACACCATTTTTTAACACTTAATTCATTTACATATATATATATATATATATATATATATATATATATATATATATATATATATATACACACATTTTAGGTACAACTGGGAATTAAACATACCCTTGAATTGGACGCCTCCTCTTTGAACATGGCAGTGAGATAAACACAAGAGCCCCCCTGCCTTCTCATGAGACCTGGACAACTAGTACTGTCTCTTACCGCGGTGCTTGACCTGTGTTCAGTAGACTTGCTCAGAGCAGCACCTGCTCAACAGCTCTCTGCTCTACACCTCACCAACACCCATCTGTACTCCACAACAGCAGCTTAGTCAATCAACTAATGTTCAAACACAGTGGGGACCAGGTACTCTCCCCACTAATGAGCTCACATGTGCTCTCCTCTCCAGACCTCTTTTTATCCTTAAAGGGACAGTCTACCAATAACAAACAAAAGCTCCCAGGTCCTAGTGCCCACCGGCTACAGTTGTTTGAGGAGTCAAGGAGCGATGAACCTCCCAGAGGGTGGGCAGCTCCTGTTTGAGCTTCTGTCTATAGGTGGGCAGATTTGAACTTTACTCCTGTTGTATGTGATGGAATGTTTGAATGTATAATGTGTAGACATTGGTAATCTTCAAAAGGCTATTATTAATTATTAGATGAGTAAATTTGTATGGAGTTTTTAATAAATAAAATAAATAATCAAATAGATGCATTTATATAATTATGTAAATAAGTTAAAAGTAAATATAAACAATTAAAAATGACATGGGATCTATTTTAATTATGATGTTATATTCAGATGTATTCATGTATGTAAGGGTATGAATGTATTTATGAATGTATTTAATTATTTCAGTGACACTACTAGTAAAATGAAATTAGCTTTGGAATGTAAACTGTACCTTTCACCCTTTTTTAAATAAAGAGAGCTTGGGGATTGATTGAATATTGTGGAAAGACCAACTTTTACTACCTGCAGTTATTTTATTATCAGACTATTTGTTTCCAGAATTTGCTGGCATTTAATGAAGTCCACTTTTCCCTCTACCAGTCAAGTCATGTTTTTTGTGCCATTGGCCGAACACAAGCCAAGAGCATGATCCATCCACCCCCGTGCTTAACAGTTGGGAAGGTGATTGACTCCTGCTACCTGTCATTTGCACTGATTGATCGGAGCCTTTTAAACCAGATCAGTGATCCTCCACTATAAATCCTATGTGTTAATTCACTCACGATAACGGGCATTTATCAGGTAGATAATGCACACAGTAATGAGGTACTGAATACAGTATTATGCACTTAAATGCTTTATTTAATAAAATGTACAGTACACCCACTCAATGAAATTAACATTGTTTAGAGGGTATAATGAGCCTACTGAAGAAACCAACATTACACTTAACCGAGTGTAACCCTGGAGACACAACAAATGAGCATCACAAGGATTTATACTAAATGAAGTCATTTATTAATAAATCTGGCTGCATTGTGGTTTGGTAGGACTAATAAGCTTCACTTGAATGAAGGAATTAATGAGCACAACCTTACTGATCATAGTGAAGATTCCTTGCATCACAGTGGCAGATTTAGCAGGTGAGGGATCCCCAGAGACACACAGGGTCGAAGGCCTCACAGACTCCTAGCTGCCACAGATCCGAAGAGTCAGGAACTTCCCTTGAGGAGATTCAGGAGTGTTTCAACACACACTCGAATGCAGCTTGTTAAAACTGGACTAACTATAAAGCTAACTATCAGTCAGGAAGACGGGGACGACTCTGAACTTAACGGCTAAACTAGTTTAATTTTTCAACTGGTAAAAAAGCTAAATGCAAAACACACACATAAAACACACACACACATAAAACACACACACACACACACACAAAACACACACACACACACACATGTAAAACACATACGTGTGAAAGAAAATTAAAAGAAAAATGTCCACGTTGTAAACTTTACACACCATCGGCAAGATACTGATAAATCATCTGACGATCACCTGCTAAATAAAATATAACATTTACATTCATAAATCTGACTAATATAATTAATATCTGGCTAATATTTGTAAGTCAGGCCCAGAATTTGCATGGATTCACAAAGGTGAGTAGATGCCGCTGTTTATCTATGATTTCGGTGCTCTGGGTTTCCAGATTGACCCAAAATTGCTTTTAGCTTTAGCCTAAGGAGAGTTACTGATAACAGCAAAGTTAGACGTAGGAAAAGGAGCGTTAATCCCTGATCCATGAATCAAAAGGGAGTTTGTGGAGTTTTCTGGAAGATTATAATATTTAGTGTGAGGGAAAGTGAGAGCAGATTTGTTAGAAAAATGAACAAACTGTAGAAGTAAATTAAGGGCTATTAAAAAGGAGAAGAGCAGAAAAACGTTATTACCGTTATTATACTGGACGAGTATAACTGCACCAGAATACATCTAACCTTCAATCCTCCATATCTTACATACATTATGAAGAATTATACAGTTGATGATTGCTTTTTGGTAAAAAGGCTTCCTCTAAAACAGTGCTTTCCAAAATGTGGTACACGTACCACTGGTTTATCTCGGAAAAGTAATTAAGAAATGAAACAATTCAACATTTATAAATAAAATAAATAATATTATAAAACACATCACATTATTGGTTAATATGATATTATTATTATGATATTAAAATGAAATTATATTGTGGTTAAAGGTAACAGATGCCAGGAGCATGTTTGTATATATAAAATAATAATATATATATAATGGGTGCTACTTGGTCTAAAAAGGTTGAGAAACACTGCTCTAAGACAACACATTGTTCTGCAAAAACCTCATATCTCAGAATCAGCAGATTTACATTAGAAGGTAAAAACTTTAAATTCAAATTTTATATATATTATTTTTTACTCATTTTCTAGAATTTCTATTGGTCCGTTCATCATGACATCCAGTATAAAGAACAACTGCCAGACTCATGTTTCAGAAGATGGAAATGGCTAAAATGGAGATACAAGGGTTTTTTGGAACAGTGATGATATTTAACCTGTTAACGCCAAACAAAAATCACTGCACTGCTGCAGTAATAATCAGTAAGGAGAGGTGAGTTAATCACTGTTTACTTTTTGCTGGATTCAGGTACATCTCCCACATCTCTCTGATCGATCTGATCCATGACCTGCTGCACCCAGCTCTCTCCGGGGTCCACACACACACTGTCTCCCCTCCTGTAGGTAAAACTGCAGTGGAGAAAAGCTGAGTGTTAAAGGTGAAGAGATTTACTACAGAAACTGATGATCGATAATCAAACCTGACAGATACACACACTTTAACACACACACACACTAACATATGCTGAAAACCAAAAGAAATTAAGATGTACATTGTCCTCTACACAGCTCTGTGAAACAGTATTTGCCTCTTCCAGATTTCTTCTGTTTCTGCATAAATGTTTCAGATCATCCAGATTTTAATATCAGATAAAGAAAACATGAGTTCATTCATTAAAGATAAAGATTTATTTACAGCCTAAATCACCAAGCTAAAAAACAATGGGACAATATTCATCACAATATAGGAGATGAACATTAGGGAGACGATGTGTGAGCAGCTGTGTGAGATCTATCAGATGGGAGCTGACCCCGACTGAAATTAGAGGAACTCTTGGAAGATCAGAAGTTTAGCTTTTCTGACTGTAATTAGATTTCCAATCAAAGCGGTCTGATCTTCAGATCTGGCTCTTTGTGATGATGTGAAGTGTAAAGGTGAAGTGAAGTGTAGAGAGTTTAGAGAGGTCAGTAAACACTGTAAGAGTAAACCCAGCAGCAGATTAAAGTTATTATATTTCATATTTCTGACCCACTGGAATATTCATAAAGAACGGGGGTGGAGACTCACATCACTCCAGGCTTTGAGCAGTCAGGTCTCGTTTCTTCATACTTCACAATGAGTTTTACAGGAATTTTTCTTGTATGGAAACCCCAACAGCATACATCTGGTCCATGTGCATCTGTGAGGAAATAATAATTATAACAAATATTATTAATAATAACAAAAATAATAATAATAATAAGAAGAAGAAGAAGAAGAAGATGAATACAAGTATAATATTGTTCATGCGTAATTACTCTCATTTTTTCATACTTCATAATGAGTTTTACAGGGATTCTCTTCTTACAGAAACTGAAATACATTGATCTGGTCCATGTGCATCTATATGACAAAATAATAATCATATTTATCATTATTTAAGTTTGATATTGTTCTTTAAATGTTCTAAAATTCTTTTCAACAGTGGGAGTAAATCCTTCTGTAACCTGAGAGAGTAATTAAGAGTGTAATTAGACTGTAATTAAAGGTACAGTAATTAACTCAGGTAATAAAGATGAGCAGAGATGAAAGAATGATGAACCAGAGGATGAACTTACATTGTCCCTCCACACAGGACTGAAGGTAGAGGATGAGCAGCAGAGCCAGGAGGAGAGAACCACACCAGCCTCTCATGACTGTCTTCAGCTGCAGGAGATGATGAAGATGATGATCATGAAGATCTAAAATCTTCTGAAATGAGGCAATCTCATCTCGCCCTCAGTAAAGCTGAACAGACAAGTGAGAGGGGTGGAGTTTGGGTGAGGGGGTAAAGTGAATAAAAACAACTATTTTCCACAGGAAATCAATCTGTGGTTCTCACTTACAGCGAGACATGATCACTTATCTGCACATTAGTGATTAGAGGAGATAACCACAACCATTTTAAACATCACCTGATCTGAAAGTCACAAACATTAAAACCAGAGGTCAGTATGAGCTGCTAGTGATGCCCACTACACTATAGGAACAGATATTCCCAACTTTTCCACTAAGAAAGGAACTGTATGCAGACAAACTGCTGTAGATTTACTGCCTCTCCAGTGTAAACACTCTCAGATTTAACAGGTGTGGTGAGAGGGCGGCGGAGTCACTGTCTTTAACAGTCTTTCCACTGCGAGAGAGAGAAAGGACACTTAGCCTCTTAATACAGAAAGCCAGTAAAGCAGACCCTAGCCTCCCAGCCACAGAGCATGAGCCATCACAGATACTTGGGTTAAAGCAGTAGTGTGTTTGGTGTGTTTGGTGGACTTTAGTATAATTAACTGACTCATGTCACTCTCTGTGTCTCTGAACTTTGCATGGTCCTCCAATCATGTGACTCCGCCTCACCACAGGCTGAGATAACACAAACAGTAAACTGATTGAGGGGTTGATCTTCTGACAGGATGTTGAAGTGGGCAGATCACATCAGTCAAACATTTTAAATTAGCAGAAAACAAGACTTTCATACATTTCTTTCAGAAGATCTGATAAAGATATCTGTTCATTAATCAATAATGTCTCTTTAGCGATTTGTTACTTTATTGATGTGTTCGAGAATCTCACAAAGGATGCACTCATTATTTTGACATCAGGATATTTAAAAATGGTGATACCAGAAAAAAATCTCTTATTAGAATATAATTAATTATGTAAACATCCAACACCCTCATAAACCTGTAGAGGGACCTAGATAAAAGGTCTAGATGAGACCTAAGATGTGGCGGATGGGTTAAAGGCAGAGGTCAAGCTCAATCTGTGTCCAACACTACTGTTTAATATGGTCTTGTCTAATTACACACTAAGGTGTATTACTCAGTAACTACAGGGACCTCTGTACAAACTGGTGGGGCTGTTCTCTGCTAATAGAAGTTTGTAATAACACTTTCAGCCCACTGGCGGGTGTCACGCCCACGCCGCCGTGCCTGCCCCAGGGGCGGTCTCGGGCCACGGCTCACAGGCAATCTAAAACTCCCCCTTCAAAGTCTTGTCATGTTCATGTCATGTTTAGTTATGTTCTGGACTTTTATGTTGAAAAGGACTCGTGTTGACACCCATCGTCGCCATCTTGGTTTTAGGTTGTGTTTGTCATGTGTCTGTTCATTGTTTGGTTTATGTGTTACACCTGTGGGCTGGTGTATTTAAGGAGGGCTAATGTCAGCTGCCGGTTGCCAAGGATTACTCTTAGTGCACCGCATGTACCCAGGTTATTGAGTTCATGGTAGAGACTCAGGATTCATCGGTCTAGTCTGTAGAGTCTATCCTCGTACAGAGGACTCTTTCAACCTAGCTAGCTTAACAGGGAAAGCTAACTAGCTAGGCAGCTCTTGTCTCAGGGTCCATTAGGGAGCTACTGCAGGTCTGCGGCGATCTCTCACCAAGCTTCATAGGTTCAGCGAGCTTGGGTCCAGGAGCTCCGGGAGTGAGTGACTCTCCAGCTCGTTTCAGCAGTTAGCTCTCCTCATCGTCGGACCAGATCAGTCGTCTAGGTTTGGCGGCTGACTCCTCACGCTCTCAAGTCTAGTAAGTTCAATGCGCCTGACTAGCGCTACTCTATATGTCCTAGTTCTTAGTTTCTCCAGGCTCGGCTTGGAAGTTTATGTTTCTGAGTAGCGGTATTGGCTCAGCCCTGGCAGCTAGCACAGCCCTAGTGCCTCACCAGCCCCAGGTGTGTTCTTTTGGTTTGCCCAGTATTGGTTGTCACGGTTGTTGTTTCTGTTCCTCCTTATCCCTGGTAATCATTGCTGCATTTCTGTTTTGTTTACGGTTTATTGTGATCAATAAACTCTCTCGCCTTGTTCCATCCCCTGCGAGTGTTCACCCATTCTTGTCAGACCGTGTGGATCATGACAGCGGGACACATTTTTTATTTCTGATTTTGATTTTATTTTAATGTTAAATAGAGTTTAATTGCAAATCCATCTGCAAAATTGTGATACTATTTGTGTGTTTTTACATTATACATTGGGTTTAAATTCATATTTTAAATAATTAGAATAAATATATATAGTAAAACATTACACCAATATACACACATGGACAAAATTGTTGGTACCCCTCGGTTAATGAAAGCCCACAATGGTCACAGAAATAACTTCAATCTGACAAAAGTAATAATAAATAAAAAAAAAAAGCTATTAAAATTAACAATGAAAGTCAGACATTGCTTTTCAACCATGTTTCAAAAGAATTCTTTAAAAAACATTAACTCATGAAACAGGCCTGGATAGAAATGATGGTACCCTTAACTTAATATTTTGTTGCACAACCTTTTGAGGCAATCACTGCAATCAAATGATTCCTGTAACTGTCAATGAGACTTCTGCACCTCTCTGCTCCAGTTGTCTCAGGTTTGAAGGTTGCCTTTTACAGACAGCATGTTTCAGCTCCTTCCAAAGATGCTCAATAGGATTTAGGTCAGGGCTCATAGAAGGCCACTTCAGAATAGTCCAATGTTTTCCTCTTAGCCATTCTTGGGTGTTTTTAGCTGTGTGTTTTGGGTCATTATCCTGTTGCAAGACCCATGACCTGTGACTGAGACCAAGCTTTCTGACACTGGGCAGCACATTTCTCTCTAGAATCCCTTGATAGTCTTGAGATTTCATTGTACCCTGCACAGATTCAAGACACCCTGTGCCAGATGCAGCAAAGCAGCCCCAGAACATAACAGAGCCTCCTTCATGTTACACAGTAGGGACAGTGTTCTTTTCTTGATATGCTTCATTTTTCCGTCTGTGAACATAGAGCTGATGTGTCTTGGCAAAAGTCTATTTTTGTCATATCTGTCCATAGGACATTCTCTCAGAAGCTTTGGGGCTTGTCAACATGTAGTTAGGCTAATTCCAGTCTGGCTTTTTTTTGGTGTCCTCCTTGGTCATCTCCCATGAAGTCCACTTTGGCTCAAATAATGACGGATGGTACAACCTGACACTGATGTTTCTTGAGCTTTAGGTTCACCTTTAATCTCTTTAGAAGTGTTTCTGGGCTCTTTTGTTACCATTCGTATTATTATCCATCTCTTTGATTTGTCATCAATTTTCCTCCTGCGGACACATCCAGGGAGGTTGGCTACAGTACCCATGGATCTTAAATTTCTGAATAATATGTACAACTATAGTCACAGGAACATCAAGCTGCTTGGAGATGGTCTTATAACCTTTACCTTTAACATGCTTGTCTATAATTTTCTTTCTAATCTCCTGAGACAACTCTTTCCTTTGCTTCCTCTGGTCCATGTTGAGTGTGGTACACACCATGTCACCAAACAGCACAGTGACTACATGTAGCCATATATATATAGGCCCACTGACTGATTACAAGATTGTAGACACCTGTGATGCTAATTAGTGGACCCACCTTGATTTAACATGTCCCTTTGGTCACATTATTTTCAGGGGTACCATCATTTTTGTCCAGGCCTGTTTAATGAGTTTACTTTAGAGTTTACTAAATAATTATTTTGAAGCATGGTTCAAAATCAATGTCAGATTTTTATTAGATAATTTTCATAGCATTTCTATTTATTATTACTTTTGTCAAATTCAAGTTATTTCTGTGACCATTGTGGGTTTTTCTTTCATTAGCCTCTGGGCCGGTCACATGCCGCGGCGTGCAGGACTTCATGAGGCGGAACGGTGTTTCATCTCAGTTTGTGTTCACATGGACTCTTTAGTTTCACAGACTCTGTTTTTCTCTTAGACTGTTAAGTTGAATTTCTGGTTGATTTCTGTATTCACGGTTCTGTTTCTGTTTGTGTTTGCATTCATGCCTTGTTACTGTGTTTCACCTGTGGGCTGACATATTTAAGGAGGGCTAGCACAAGCAGCCAGTGCAGAGGATTAATTCCATAATGCCATAACGCCTTTACGCCATAACATCGTAATGTTCTTAGGTTCAATAGACCTTAGTGTAACTCAGACGGTGTCCAGTGTGGTATCTGAGGCACTGTGGTTCAGCGTGGGTCCGTTGGGTATGCCAGTAGCCTCATAGCTTAGAAGCAAACCTCCTTAGCTCAGGTGGACCTAGTAAGATACTGCCCAGCTCAGGCTTTCAGCTCTCTGCAGTCTTCTCGTCGACAGGTTCAGGAAGGGCTCGTTCAGGGGACTTAGCCTTGCTCCTGTAGCTTCTGGTAGGAAGCTACGTCTCGGTCTTTGGGATAAAGACAGTTTCTAAGGATCCCCGGTGCTCAGGAGAGTAAGCCCTCTCTCTCGTTCGGCTCTGTCATTCAGGTTCGGTAGCGGTTCCCTCAGCTCTGGAGTCTCATAAGTTCTGAAGCGTCTGACTAGCGTGGTTTTGTGTTTATGTACCTGTTTTCTCCCAGACACGGCCTGTTGGTTTTGGTTAGCTCTTTTGCTAGCTCAGACCTCTCCCTGGCTCGCCAGCCCTCATCTCGAGTCAGCCCTGGGTGTACTCTTTGATTTTTCCAGTTCAGTTGTCACCGTTATTGTTTCGTAAATAAAACTCTCTTGCTTTGGTCCATCCCCTGCGAGTGTTCACTCTCTTTGAGTCAGTCCCAGCGGATCATGACAGGTACCAACAATTTTGTCCACGTGTGTATATGATAACCACATAATCTTCAGTGTGAGGGAAAGTGAGAGCAGATTGTTTTTTCTAAAAATGAACAAACTGTACAAATAAAACATGAATTTGAATATATGAACACTTTCCAAGTTAGTTTGTAAAAATACAATGAAAACATTTGACAGTGTAAGATCTTTATTAGAAAGAAGAGGAGCAGAAGTCTGAGCTAGAGATGAGTCAAGAACTGACCAACTCACATGTTTATAAAGAACAATAAAAAAGTTACTGTTATTATACATAAAAAAGGAACTGGATCAGCCAAAATACAACCTCGAATCTTCCACATCTTACAAACATTATGAAGAATGTTACATTTGATGGTTGTTTTTTTGTTGAAAAGGCTTCCTCTACAACAACTTATCACTGTACTGAAAAAACCTCCAAATCTCCAAAACAGCAGCTTTGCAAAAGAAGGTCATTTGGGGTTTTTCGGAACATTTCTATTAGTCCACTCAACATGAAATTTTGATAAAGAATGATGATAAAGATGATAAAGAACAACTGCCAGATTAATGTTAAAGAATAGCTAAAATGTGTCATGATCCGCTGGGACTGACTCAAAGAGGCTGAACACTCGCAGGGGATGGACCAAAGCAAGAGTGTTTATTTAAGAATTAACAGGGCAGAACAGAAAACAAAAGCAGCAACCAGGGATAACTTGAAACGAAACCATAACAGTGGCAACTGAACTGGACAAATCAAAGAGCACACCTTGGGCTGACTCGAGACGAGGGCTAGGCTGGCGAGCCAAGGAGAGGTCTGAGCTAGAGAAAGAGCTAACCAAAACCAACAGGCCGTGTCTGGGAGAAAACAGGTACATAAACACAAAACCACGCTAGTCAGGCGCTTCAGAACTTATGAGACTCCAGAGCTGAGGGAACCGCTACCAAACCTGAAAAGCAGAGCCGAACGAGAGAGAGGGCTTACTCTCCTGAGCACTGGGGATCCTTAGAAACTGTCTTTATCCCAAAGACCGAGACGTAGCTTCCTACCAGAAGCTACAGGAGCAAGGCTAAGTCACTTCCAGAACCTGTCGATGAGTAGACTGCAGAGAGCTGAACGTCTGAGCTGGGTGGTATCTAACCAGGTTACCCTAAGCTAAGGAGGTTAGCATCTAAGCTATGAGGCTGAACCACAGTGCCTCCGATACCACACAGGACACCGTCGGAGTAAACACTAAGGTCTATAGAACCTAAAGTCATTACGACGCTAAGGCGTTAGAGTGTTAAGGCGTTCTAGCATTACGGAACTAGAGTACTAGAGTACTAGAGCATTATACAATTAATCCTCGGCACTAGCTGCTTGCGCTAGCCCACCCTAAATATGTCAGCCCACAGGTGAAACACATTAACAGAATGTGAACACGAACACAAACAGATACCAGGTTTTATTTATTATATTTAACCTGTTAACTGAATATCTGAATATTCACATTCTCTCCTGGATACAACTCACAGAAACTTTAGAATCTACTTTCAAAAGTTCAAAAAACTAAACACAAATCATTGTGCTGCTGCAGTAATAATCAGTAATAAACTTTAATAATCAGTAATAATCAGTAATAAACTTTAATAATCAGTAATAATCAGTAATAATTAGTCATGACAGGTGATTTAATCACTGTTTGCTGGATTCAGGTACATTTGCCACATCTCTCTGATCGATCTGATCCATGACCTGCTGCACCCAGCTCTCTCCGGGGTCCACACACACACTGTCTCCCCTCCTGTAGGTAAAACTGCAGTGGAGAAAAGCTGAGTGTTAAAGATGAAGAGATTTACGACAGAAACTGACACATACACACACACTGTAACACACACTGTAACACACACACTGTAACACACACTGTAACGCACACACTGTAACACACTGTAACACACACTGTAAGACACACAAAAACGTACGCTGAAAACCAACAGAAATTAAGATGTACATTGTCCTCTACACAGCTCTGTGAAACAGTATTTGCCTCTTCCAGATTTCTTCTGTTTCTGCATAAATGTTTCAGATCATCCAGCTGATTTTAATATCAGATAAATAAAACATGAGTTCATTCATTAAAGATAAAGATTTATTCACAGCCTAAATCACCAAGCTGAAAAAAAATATGGGGAGAGATTCATCACAGTATAGGAGAGAAATATTTGGGGTTAATGAGATTGTGATTTTAAATCTCTCAAATCAAGAGATGGACAGAGCAGGAGATAATGTGCAGCATTAAGGAACTGTGAGTTGGAAACTGACTATGCATTAAATCAGAGGTACACTTGTTTGAAAATAAAAGATTTGAAGTGTAAAGATGAAGTGAAGTGTAGTGAGTTTAGAGAGGTCAGTAAACACTGTAAGAGTAAACCCAGCAGCAGATTAAAGTTATTATATTTCATATTTCTGACCCACTGGAATATTCATAAAGAACGGGGGTGGAGACTCACATCACTGCAGCTTTTGTACAGTCAGATCTGGTTTCTTCATACTTCTCAATGAGTTTTACTGGGATTTTTCTCTTCTGGAAACTAAAACAGCATTTCTGTGGTGCATTTACACCTGTGTGAACATAAAAATAATAAGTAGAAAACAGTGACTAAATTAAAGAAGATGAAGTTTGATATTTTGCTTTACATTTTCTAAATCTACAGTAATCTGAGAGTAATTAAGTATGTAATTAGACTGTAATTAAAGGTACAGTCATTAACTTAGGTAATAAAGATGAGCAGAGATGAAAGAATGATGAACCAGAGGATGAACTTACGGTCTCCCTCCACACAGGACTGAAGGTAGAGGATGACCAGCAGAGCCAGGAGGAGAGAACCACACCAGCCTCTCATGACTGTGTCTTCAGCTGCAGGGGATGATGAAGATGATGATGATCTGATCTTCTGCAATGAGGTGGTTTCATTGTGCCCTCAGTTTTATAAACAGGTTGGGGTTGGAGTTTGGGTGAGGGGGTAAAGTGAATAAAAACAACTATTTTCCACAGGAAATCAATCTGTGGTTCTCACTTACAGCAAGACATGATCACTTATCTGCAGGTTGAAAGGTTGATCTTCTGACAGGATGTTGACGTGGGCAGATCACATCAGTCAAACATTTTAAATAAGCAGAAAAATGACTTTCCTACATTCCTTTCAGAAGATCTGATAAAAAAAATATGAGACCATTTAATAATCATTTCTCTTTATCGATGTCACAGCGTGCTAGGCCAGACATAAAGGGATGAAAACTCGCAGAGATGGAATCCAAGCAAGTTGTTTATTAACAAAAACCAAGGTAACACAAAGGAGCAAACAAGGCAAAAGAAGAAGCAACAAATTCACAAAAGTAAACACAACACAAACGTGACAAACGAGAGGGTGAAACAAAATGAACCTGGGACTGGGAGGAACTGGAAGCTGAGCTGTTCTTTTTCTTTTATCGTAGAGGTGGGCGCCTCTGAGGTAGGCGTGGGTGCAGTCCTCTCCCAGCGGTCTGGCCCCGGCCAAAAGCTGTGCCTACTCTCTCGCCAGTGGGAGCCCCCCTCCTCTATCAAACACACCCACAACCATAGTCCCAAAAACCCGGATTGTGGCGCCCGATGGGGACTAGAAGACGCGGACTCACCTCGCTGAACCTGATCCGGGTGGTGGCCCCCCGGACTGACTTTATCGCACCTGGGTCTGTAAGGAAACAGGTGCTTCAGTGGGGCCAGGCCAGGCCAGTGGGAGCCCCCTCCTCTCCTCCTCTATCCTCTCTCTGAACAATCTACAGGATTGGAGTGGAGCATACCCTCCACTGTCTGGCCTCCTCCTTACTGTCTACTGTCTTACTGTCTACCTGGTCTGACAAACTGATTTGGGCGAAGTATGCACATAACACCCTCTGGTAGGGTAGGTCACTGTCACTGTACAGTGTACAGCTAAATGTGTCCTCCGCATTTAGTGAACACACACACACACTAGTGAACTAGGGACAGTGAGTACACACACACCCAGAGCGGTGGGCAGCCAACTCCAGCGCCCGGGGAGCAGAGAGGGTAAAGGGCCTTGCTCAAGGGCCCAACAGTGGCAGCTTGCCAAGCCCGGGAATCGAACCTACAACACTACAGCGCTTTAACCACTGAGCCACCACTGCCCCCACTGTCCCCACAGTTTGCTGGCTGATTTCATAACTGTTGCCTTGGTGAAGCGGTAGAGCGTCAGTCTCATGATGCAGCGGCCTGGGTTTGAGTCCCGGGTGGCTTTATTTCAGTTTCCATTTTGCCTGCTTTCAGATTAAGTGCTCTTAATCTGTTCCATTAATTAAAAACAAGTTTGGTTGTAGATTTTTTACGATTATAGGGTAACCACAAAATCTTTAGTGTGAGGGAAAGTGGGAGCAGATTTGTTGTTATAAAAATGAACAAATTGTACAAATAAAACATGAATTTGAATATATGTACACTTTCCAAGGTAGTGTGAAAAAATACAATGAAACATTTGACAGTTTAAGGTCTTTATTAGAGAGATGAGGAGCAGAAGTCTAAGCAAGAGATGAGTCAAGAGCTGTTTATGAAGGACAATTTAAAAAAGGTTATTACTGTTATTATACTTAAGTGGAGCTCAACAAGCTTAAATCTAATCTAAATCTAAGAATTTTACAGTTGATGGTTGTTTTTTCTTTTGGTTAAAAAGGCCTCCTCTAAAACAACTCATCACTGTTCTGCAAAAACCTCATATGCCCAAAACTGCAGCTTTACAGGAAGAGGAATACGCTTCCTAACTTTCAATGGAAGCCAATGTAAAAAGATTGAATTCCAGGTCTATTGTTCCATTCATTATTAAATTCTAATACATCTGAAAACTGACAGATTCATGTAAAAAAAATGGCAAACATTGAGATACAAGGTTTTTTTTTTGGAACAGTGATGATATTTAACATGTTGTCCAAAAAACAAAACACAAATCATTGTGCAGCTGCAGCAATAATAAACAATAATAAACAGCAGTATAGAGAGGAAGGAGGTGATTTCTCAGTAATGGAGAGATATTAATCACTGTTTGCTGGATTCAGGTACATTTGCCTCTTCTCTCTGATCGATCTGATCCATGACCTGCAGCACCCAGCTATCTCCGGGGTCCACACACACACTGTCTCCCCTCCTGTAGGTAAAACTGGAGAAAAGCTGAGTGTTAAAGGTGAAGAGATTTACTACAGAAACTGATGATCTATCATTAAACCTGACACATACACACACTGTAACACAAACTGTAACACACACACACACACACACACACACACACACACTGTAACACACACTAACGTACGCTGAGAACCAACAGAAATTAAGATGTACATTGTCCTCTACACAGCTCTGTGAAACAGTATTTGCCTCTTCCAGATTTCTTCTGTTTCTGCATAAATGTTTCAGATCATCCAGCTGATTTTAATATCAGATAAAGAAAACATGAGTTCATTCATTAAAGATAAAGATTTATTTACAGCCTAAATCACCAAGCTGAAAAACAATGGGGCAATATTCATCACAGTATGGGAGTGGGAGACAGCAGCTTTGAAGAACTGCTGAATAAATGCAATCAGAGGTACACTCATTTAAAAATAAAAAATTTAAGTGTAAAGGTGAAGTGAAGTGTAGTGAGTTTAGAGAGGTCAGTAAACACTGTAAGAGTAAACCCAGCAGCAGATTAAAGTTATTATATTTTATATTTCTGACCCACTGGAATATTCATAAAGAACAGGGGTGGAGACTCACATCACTCCAGCTTTTGGACACTGAGAGCACGTTTCTTCATACTTCACAATGAGTTTTACTGGAATTCTTCTCGTATGGAAATTGAAACAGCATTGATATGGTTCATTTACATCTGTGTGAACAAAATAATAATAATAATAATAATAATAATAATAATAATAGGAAGATCAAGAGGTAGAAAAAGAATCCTCTAAAGAAGCAGTAATAAAGGTGAGCCTGAGAACTGAGGAAACAGGTGTTAATGTGGGTGATGTTAATCTGAAACTGAAGCTACAACAGCTGTGGGATTATCAAAGTGCTGTAATAGTACTACTGCTACTACTACTACTACTACTACTACTAATAATAATAATAATACCACAAATATGTTTGATTGTTCTTTACATTTTCTAAAATCCTTGATAACAGTGTAAATCTACAGTAATCTGAGAGTAATTAAGAATGTAATTAGACTGGAATTAAAGTTACAGTAATTAACTCAAGTAATAAAGATAAGCAGAGATGAAAGAATGATGAACCAGCGGATGAACTTACTGATTCCCTCCACACAGGACTGAAGGTAGAGGATGACCAGCAGAGCCAGGAGGAGAGAACCACACCAGCCTCTCATGACTGTGTCTTCAGCTGCAGGAGATGATGAAGATGGTGATGATGATGATCTGATCTTCTGCAATGAGGCGGTTTCATCTCACCCTCAGTTTTATAAACAGGTTGGGAGGGGTGGAGTTTGGGTGAGAGGGTAAAGTGAATAAAAACAACTATTTTCCACAGGAAACCAATCTGTGGTTCTCACTTACAGCGAGACATGATCACTTATCTGCACATTAGTGATTAGAGGAGATAACCACAACCGTTCTATAAACAGTTTTAAACAAATATTCATGAAGGTAGAAAATGGGGTAGCTGTTCCTAAGACGGTTTTGTTCTGAGGAAAACAGCTTACAGTAGACAGAAGCCATTGCTGCTTCTCTTTTTTTTGTAAAATGTTGGTTGATTTATTGACAGGATATTGAAATTAAAATTAGAACCATGTTGTTTGATTGCTAAATGTTCTTTCAGGCCAGGAACAAACTAATTTACAGTGGGGGGAAAAAAGTATTTATTCAGTCTCCTATTGTGCAAGTTCTCACACTTAAAAAAATGAGAGAGGCTGTAATTGACATCATGGGTAGACCTTAACTATGAGAGACAAAATGAAAAAAAAAAAATCAGAAAATCACATTGTCTGATCTTTAAAGAATTTATTTGCAAATAATGATGGGAAATAAGTATTTGGTTAATAACGAAAGTTCATCTCAATACTTTGTTATATATCCTTTGTTGGCAATGACAGAGGTCAAACGTTTTCTGTAAGTCTTCACAAGGTTGGCACACACCGTTGCTGGTATGTTGGCCCATTCCTCCATGCAGATCTCCTCTAGAGCAGTGATGTTTTGGGGCTGTCGGCGGGCAACACAGACTTTCAACTCCTTCCAAAGGTTTTCTATGAGGTTGAGATCTGGAGACTGGCTCGGCCACTCCAGTACCTTGAAATGCTTCTTATGAAGCCACTCCTTTGTTGCCCTGGCAGTGTGCTTGGGATCATCGTCATGCTGAAAGACCCAGCCACGTTTCAACTTCAATGCCCTTGCTGATGGAAGGAGGCTTGCACTCAAAATCTCACAATACACGGCCCCATTCATTCTTTCATGTACACGGACCAGTCGTCCTAGCCCTTTGCAGAGAAACAGCCCCAAAGCATGATGTTGCCGCCCCCATGCTTCACAGTTGGTATGGTGTTCTTCGGATGCAACTCAGCATTCACTCTCCTCCAAACACAGCGAGTTGTGTTTGTACCAAACAGTTCTACTTTGGTTTCATCTGACTATAAGACATTCTTCCAAAACTCTTCCAGAACATCCAAATGCTCTCTAGTAAACTTCAGACGCGCCGGATCTGTACTGGCTTAAGCAGGGGAACACGTCTGGCACTGCAAGATCTGAGTCCCTGGCGGCGTAGTGTGTTACTGACGGTAGCCTTTGTAACGTTGGTTCCAGCTTTCTGCAGGTCATTCACTAGGTCCCCCCGTGTGGTTCTGGGATTTTTGCTCATCGTTCTTGTGATCATTTTGACCCCACGGGCTGAGATCTTGCGTGGAGCCCCTGATGGAGGGAGATTAGCAGTGGTCTTGTAGGTCTCCCATTTTCTGATTATTGCTCCCACAGTAGATTTCTTCACACCAAGCTGCTGCCTATTGCAGATTCAGTCTTCCCAGCCTGGTGCAGGTCTACAGTTCTGTTTCTGGTGTCCTTCGACAGCTCTTTGGTCTTCACCATAGTGGAGTTTGGAGTGGGACTGTTTGAGGTTGTGGGCAGGTGTCTTTTATACTGTTAACCAGTTCAAACAGGTGCCATTAATACAGGTAATGAGTGGAGGACAGAGAAGCCTCTTAAAGAAGTTACAGGTCTGTGACAGACAGAAATCTTGCTTGTTTGTAGGCGACCAAATACTTACTATCCACCATAAATTCTTTAAAATTCAGACAATGTGATTTTCAGAATTTTTTTTTCTCATTTTGTCTCTTATAGTTGAGTCTACCTATGATGTCAGTTACAGCCTCTCTCATTTTTTTAAGTGGGAGAACTTGCACAATTGGTGACTGACTAAATACTTTTTATACCCACTGTATATAAAAATGATCAGTATAAACCGTTTTCTACACACTAAAACATTATACACACACACACTATAGTACTCTTCAGATATATAGTCAATTAATATGTTATGTTTATACACTTCCTAATGAATCTTGCGACAGAGTTTACAGACTCGTTAATGTGTGGCACCTATGAGTGATGGCTTCTATTCTTTTGCCATGTTCACCCAACTCCTACACCAGCACTGCTTTGACTACTCCACTACCATTTAAAGAAGGTGGGAGAACTCTAAGAATGGACTAAGCCCTTTCCCCTTTACAGATCCCGAATGTAATAAAACAATCTATAGAGGCAGAGACTGATATCAAAATACACCTCTTTATTAACAATAGTAGGAAATACAATAAACTATTCATCACAAGAAAAAAAATAAATTAGCACTTTCCTAGAAAGTATGACAATGTGACTATTCCAGGACTCTTTGAAGGGCACAAGGAAATACACCAATTTCAGCTTTAATAGTCAATTTATCACAAAGGGATCCACACTCCCCATGGACTATTAGTACACTACAAACCACACACACTCTCAGGCATCAGTGGGAAGAACTATCCTAAAACCCTTCTGGGCAAATCTACTACAAGCTGAGCACAATGAACAAGAAAAAGTCCCAGAAAGCAATTTCATTGAATACAAAAGACAAAAAAGTAAACAGCAACTCAAATAGACTAATTAGTACAAGCAAAAAAGGGGTAATAATAACTGCCAATTAATTCTGAAAATAGGTCATAAACAATAAATACAAACACGAATATCACAACCAGTTAAGGAAATAAACAAAAGCAATAGAAACAGTGAAGAAAATAAACAAAAATAAGTGAAACCTCAATAGAAAACAGTGGTCAATATCCTTAACATTCAGCCCTGCTCAATTCCTGCCAAGATACACAACATTAATACACAAGTATTTAACACTTTATTCATTTACATATATACATTTTAAGAAGTACAACTGGGAATTAAACATACCCTTAAATTGGACGCCTCCTCTTTGAACATGGCAGTGAGATAAACACAAGAGCCCCCCTGCCTTCTCATGAGACCTGGACAACTAGTACTGTCTCTTACCGCGGTGCTTGACCTGTGTTCAGTAGACTTGCTCAGAGCAGCACCTGGTCAACAACCCTCTGCTCTACACCTCACCAACACACATCTGTACCCCACAACAGCAGCTTAGTCAATCAACTAATGTTCAAACACAGTGGGGACCAGGTACTCTCCCCACTAATGAGCTCACATGTGCTCTCCTCTCCAGACCTCTTTTTATCCTTAAAGGGACAGTCTACCAATAACAAACAAAAGCTCCCAGGTCCTAGTGCACACCGGCTACAGTTGTTTGAGGAGTCAAGGAGCGATGAACCTCCCAGAGGGTGGGCAGCTCCTGTTTGTGCTTCTGTCTATAGGTGGGCAGATTTGAACTTTACTCCTGTTGTATGTGATGGAATGTTTGAATGTATAATGTGTAGACATTGGTAATCTTCTTAAGGCTATTATTAATTATTAGATGAGTAAATTTGTATGGAGTTTTTAATAAATAAAATAAATAATCAAATAGATGCATTTATATAATTATGTAAATAAGTTAAAAGTAAATATAAACAATTAAAAATGACATGGGATCTATTTTAATTATGATGTTATATTCAGATGTATTCATGTATGTAAGGGTATGAATGTATTTATGAATGTATTTACTTATTTCAGTGACACTACTAGTAAAATGAAATTAGCTTTGGAATGTAAACTGTACCTTTCACCCTTTTTTAAATAAAGAGAGCTTGGGGATTGATTGAATATTGTGGAAAGACCAACTTTTACTACCTGCAGTTATTTTATTATCAGACTATTTGTTTCCAGAATTTGCTGGCATTTAATGAAGTCCACTTTTCCCTCTACCAGTCAAGTCATCTTTTTTGTGCCATTGGCTGAACACAAGCCAAGAGCATGATCCATCCACCCCCGTGCTTAACAGTTGGGAAGGTGATTGACTCCTGCTACCTGTCATTTGCACTGATTGGAGCCTTTTAAACCAGATCAGTGATCCTCCACTATAAATCCTATGTGTTAATTCACTCACGATAACGGGCATTTATCAGGTAGATAATGCACACAGTAATGAGGTACTGAATACAGTATTATGCACTTAAAGGCTTTATTTAATAAAACGTACAGTACACCCACTCAAGGGAATTAACATTGTTTAGAGGGTATAATGAGCCTACTGAAGAAACCAACATTACACTTAACCGAGTGTAACCCCGGAGACACAACAAATGAGCATCACAAGGATTTATACTAAATGAGGTTATGTATTAATACATCTGGCTGCATTGTGGTTTGGTAGGACTAATAAGCTTCGCTTGAATGAGGGAATTAATGAGCACAACCTTACTGATCATAGTGAAGATTCCTTGCATCACAGTGGCAGATTTAGCAGGTGAGGGATCCCCAGAGACACACAGGGTCGAAGGCCTCACAGACTCCTAGCTGCCACAGACCCGAAGAGTCAGGAACTTCCCTTGAGGAGATTCAGGAGTGTTTCAACACACACTCGAATGCAGCTTGTTAAAACTGGACTAACTATAAAGCTAACTATCAGTTAGGAAGACGAGGACGACTCTGATCTTAACGGCTAAACTAGTTTCATTTTTCAACTGGTAAAAAAGCTAAATGCAAAACACATACACATAAAACACACATACACACAAAAAACACACACACACACATATAAAACACACACACACACATGTAAAACACATACGTGTGAAAGAAAATTAAAAGAAAAACGTCCAAGTTGTAAACTTTACACACCATCGGCAAGATACTGATAAATCATCTGACGATCACCTGCTAAATAAAATATAACATTTACATTCATAAATCTGAAAAAATCAAAGGAAAAACTGGCTAATATTTGTAAGTCAGGCCCAGATTTTGCATGGATTCACAAAGGTGAGTAGATGCCGCTGTTTATCTATGATTTCGGTGCTCTGGGTTTCCAGATTGACCCAAAATTGCTTTTAGCTTTAGCCTAAGGAGAGATACTGATAACAGCAAAGTTATACATAGGAAAAGGAGCGTTAATCCCTGATCCATGAATCAAAAGGGAGTTTGGTTCTGGAAGATTATGATCTTTAGTGTGAGGGAAAGTGAGAGCAGATTTGTTAGAAAAATGAACAAACTGTAAAAGTGAATTATGGGCTATTGAAAAGGAGAAGAGCAGAAAAAGGTTATTACCGTTATTATACTGGACGAGTATAACTGCACCAGAATACATCTAACCTTCAATCCTCCATATCTTACATACATTATGAAGAATTATACAGTTGATGATTGCTTTTTGGTAAAAAGGCTTCCTCTAAAACAGTGCTTTCCAAAATGTGGTACACGTACCACTGGTTTATCTTGGAAAAGTAATTAAGAAATGAAACAATTCAACATTTATAAATAAAATAAATAATATTATAAAACACATCACATTATTGGTTAATATGATATTATTATTATGATATTAAAATGAAATTATATTGTGGTTAAAGGTAACAGATGCCAGGAGCATGTTTGTATATATAAAATAATAATATATATATAATGGGTGCTACTTGGTCTAAAAAGGTTGAGAAACAATGCTCTAAGACAACACATTGTTCTGCAAAAATCTCATATCTCAGAAACAGCAGATTTACATTAGAAGGTAAAAACTTTCAATTGAAATCTTATATATTTTATTTTTTACTCATTTTCTAGAATTTCTATTGGTCCGTTCATCATGACATCCAGTATAAAGAACAACTGCCAGACTCATGTTTCAGAAGATGGAAATGGCTAAAATGGAGATACAAGGGTTTTTTGGAACAGTGATATTTAACCTGTTAACTCCAAACACAAATCACTGCGCTGCTGCAGTAATAATCAGTAATAATCAGTAATAAACATTAATAATCAGTAATAATCAGTAATAAACATTAATAATCAGTAATAATCAGTAAGGAGAGGTGAGTTAATCACTGTTTACTGTTTACTTTTTGCTGGATTCAGGTACATCTCCCACGTCTCTCTGATCGATCTGATCCATGACCTGCTGCACCCAGCTCTCTCCGGGGTCCACACACACACTCTCTCCCCTCCGGGTGGTAAAACTGCATTGGAGAAAAGCGTGTTAAAGATGAAGAGATTTACTACAGAAACTGATGATCGATAATCAAACCTGACAGATACACACACTGTAACACACACTGTAACACACACACACAACTCTATGAAACAGTATTTCAATCATTAAACCTGACGAACACACACACTGTAAAACACACACACTGTAACACACACACACTGTAACACACACACACTGTAACACATACACACACACTGTAACACACACACTAACGTATGCTGAGAACCGTATTTGCCCCTTCCAGATTTCATCTGTTTCTGCATAAATATTTCAGATCATCCAGCTGATTTTAATATCAGATAACGAAAACATGAGTTCATTTATTAAAGAGAAAGATTTATTCACAGCCTAAATCACTAAGCTAAAAAACAATGGGACAATAATTATCACAATATAGGAGATGAACATTAGGGAGACAATGTTTATTATGGGCTATTAGAAAGGAGAAGAGCAGAAAAAGGTTATTACCGTTATTATACTGGACGAGTATAACTGGACTAGAACACATCTAACCTTTAATCCTCCATATCTTTCATACATTATGAAGAATTTTACAGTTAATGATTTGTTTTTTGGTGAAAAGGCTTCCTCTAAAACAGTGCTTTTCAAACCGTGGTATGCGTACCACTGCTGTTAAGAGAAACAGCACAAGGTGGTACGCCAGATTATCTCGGAAAAGTAATTAAGAAAACAATTTAACATTTATAAATAAAAAATAATATGAAACAAGCTTAAGATTAAATAAATCTTATGGGTTATGCAGACATTGTACTACACATCACATTTGTGGTTTCCATCTCAAACTCTCTGAAACATTTCTATCTTTTGTCAGAATTATTGGTTAAAATGATATTATTATTACAATGATATTAAAATGAAAAATTATTTAAGGTTAAAGGTAACAGATGCCAGGAGCAGTGAGCCCAACCCTGGTAAATATAAAACATATTATGGTAATATATATATATATAATGGTGCTACTTGGTCTAGTAGTTTGAGAAAGTTTGAGAAACACTGCTCTAAGACAACTCATCATTGTTCTGCAAAAACCTTACATCTCAGAAACAGCCGCTTTACATTAGAATGTAAAAACTTTCAATGGAAGTTTTATATATTTTATTTTTTACTCATTTTGGAGCGTTTCTATTGGTCCGTTCATCATGGCATCCTGATACAGTGTAAAGAACAACTGCCAGACTCATGTTTAATAAGATAATGGCTAAAATGGAGATGCAAGGTTTTTTTGGAACAGTGATGACATCTAACCTGTTAATTCCAAACACAAATCATTGTGCTGCTGCAATAATAATCAGTGATAAATATTAATAATCAGTAATAAACATTAATACTCAGAAAATAACAGTAAGGAGAGGTGAGTTAATCACTGTTTACTGCTTGCTGGATTCTGGTACATTTGCCTCCTCTCTCTGATCGATCTGATCCATGACCTGCTGCACCCAGCTCTCTTCGGGGTCCGCACACACACTGTCTCCCCTCCGGGTGGTCAAACTGCAGTGGAGAAAAGCTGAGTGTTAAAGGTGAAGAGATTTACTACAGAAACTGACACATACACACACTGTAACACACACTGTAACACACACATACACACACACTGTAACACACACACTAACGTACGCTGAGAACCAACAGAAATTAAGATGTACATTGTCCTCTACACAGCTCTGTAAAATAGTATTTGCAGATTTCTTCTGTTTCTGCATAAATATTTCAGATCATCCAGCTGATTTTAATATCAGATAAAGAAAACATGAGTTCATTCATTAAAGATAAAGATTTATTCACAGCCTAAATCACCAAGCTGAAAAACAATGGGGCAATATTCATCACAGTATAGGAGAGGCACATAAGGGAGACGATGTGTGAGCAGCTGTGTGAGATCTATCAGATGGGAGCTGACCCCGACTGAAATCAGAGGAAGATCAGAAGTTTAGCTTTTCTGACTGTAATTAGATTTCCAATCAAAGCCGTCTGATCTTCAGATCTGGCTCTTTGTGATGATGTGAAGTGTAAAGGTGAAGTGAAGTGTAGAGAGTTTAGAGAGGTCAGTAAACACTGTAAGAGTAAACCCAGCAGCAGATTAAAGTTATTATATTTCATATTTCTGACCCACTGGAATATTCATAAAGAACGGGGGTGGAGACTCACATCACTGCAGCTTTTGTACAGCCAGATCTCGTTTCTTCATACTTCTCAATGAGTCTTGAAGGAATTCTTCTCGTATGGAAACTGAAACAGCATTGCTGTGGTCCACGTGCATCTGTGAGGAAATAATAATTATAACAAATATTATTAATAATGACAATAATAATCATAAGAAGAAGAAGAAGAAGAAGAAGATGATGATGAATACAAGTATAATATTGTTCATGCGTAATTACTCTCATTTTTTCATACTTCATAATGAGTTTTACAGGGATTCTCTTCTTGCAGAAACTGAAATGCATTGATCTGGTCCATGTGCATCTATGTGACAAAATAATAATCATATTTATCATTATTTAAGTTTGATATTGTTCTTTAAATGTTCTAAAATTCTTGTCAACAGTGGGAGTAAATCCTTCTGTAACCTGAGAGAGTAATTAAGAATGTAATTAGACTGGAATTAAAGTTACAGTAATTAACTCAGGTAATAAAGATGAGCAGAGATGAAAGAATAATGAACCAGAGGATGAACTTACATTGTCCCTCCACACAGGACTGAAGGTAGAGGATGACCAGAAGAGCCTGGAGGAGAGAACCACACCAGCCTCTCATGACTGTGTCTTCAGCTGCAGGAGATGATGAAGATGATGATGATGAAGATCTAAAATCTTCTGAAATGAGGCAATCTCATCTCGCCCTCAGTAAAGCTGAACAGACAAGTGAGAGGGGTGGAGTTTAAGTGAGGGGGTAAAGTGAATAAAAACAACTATTTTCCACAGGAAATCAATCTGTGGTTCTCACTTACAGCGAGACTTGATCACTTATCTGCACATTAGTGATTAGAGGAGATAACCACAACCATTTTAAACTTCACCTGATCTGAGAGTCACAAACATTAAAAGGTGACTCCGCCTAACCACAGGCTGCGATAACACAAACAGTAAACAGATTGAGAGGTTGATCAGGACTTTGATGTGGGCAGGTCACATCATTCAAACATTTTAAATAAGCAGAAAAAAAGACTTTTCTACATTCCTTTCAGAAGATCTGATAGATATCTGACCATTTATTAATCGTTTCTTTTTATCGATGTCATGGCGTGCTAGGGATGAACACTGGCAGAGATGGAATCCAAGCAAGTTGTTTATTAACAAAAACCAAGGTAACAATAAAGGGCAAACGAGGCAAAAGAAGCAGCAACTACTGGGTACAAATGTAAACACAACACAAACGTGACAAACGAGAGGGTGAAACAAAACGAACCTGGGACTGGGATGAACTGGGAGCTGAGCTGGCATGAGCGTTAAGCACCGAGGGGAAAACCAAAAAGGGGACAAGAACGAAATCCTACAGGCAGGGCCTGGATTAAAAAAGGGGATAACTGAAGTTGTGCTCGACCAGCGCTATAAAGACAAAAGGGGGAGAGCTGGGGAACCAGCCACTTAGTAAAACGGCAAGCCCGACCAAACCTGTTACCGCAGTGTGGTGCTGGTATCCAGTGAATCCTGACAATGAGTGAGCAAGCCTCGCTTATAGTTGATAGCACACCCTAGTCGTACGAAGAACCTCTTAGGTGACCTCAAGGTTCCAAACAATAAAATTATTGGCATTGAACCATAGAGTTGAGGCTCCCAGTCCCAGGTGAAACACATGAACCAAACAAAAGGACAATGAACAATCAGAAATGAATCACGAATCGACACAAGTGAACTGAACCAAACACACATGAACACGAACATAACGAAACTAAGGCGGAAGTCATTTTTGGGCCTGTAGGCGGCGGCTTAGGATCGCCACTGGGGAGGGTGCGATATTGAGGGTCTGACAATCCATTTGTCTCTGTTTTCGAGAGACTTGCAAAGGATGCACTCATTACTTTGAGCAGGATATTTAAAAATGGTGATACCAGAAAAAAAGTTCAGCAGAATATTTTATTAAAATAGAATGAATTACGTAAACATCCCACACCCTCATAAACCTATAGAGGACCTAGATGAAAGGTCTAGATGAGACCTAAGATGCGGCGGATAGGTTAAAGGTGAAGACCAAGTTCCATCTGTGTCCAACACTACTGTTGAATATGGTCTTGTCTAATTACACACTAAGGTGTATTACTCAGTAACTACAGAGACCTCTGTACAAACTGGTGGGGCTGTTCTCTGCTAATAGAAGTTTGTAATAACACTTTCAGCCCACTGGCAGGACCTTTTAATTTTTTAATTTGTTTTATTTATGATTTAGATTTTATTGTAATTAAAAATAGAGTTTACAGGTAGACACTCTACACTGGCGGTTGTTGTTATTATGTCTCACACAGTGTATTTCATATACTGTCACAAACATAAACATAAAAACTAAATTTGTTCCTTAAAATGAACAAGATTAGTCCTAAATGTGTTATTGTAAATTATCAACATTTTATTTATTATCAGAAGTGCATATTTACAATCATTCAAAGAGATATACATAGTGAAACATGACACTTATATGACTATATATGAGTGAGAAGATAATCTCTATACCAGTGAGCCAAATTAATATGAACATTTCCAGATGAAGTACTCTCGCTTACTCGCTTTGGTGAAGCAGCAGCGCGTCAGTCTCGTGATGTGGCAACCTGGGTTTGAGGATTTCCGTTTCCATTTTGCCTGCTTTCAGATTAAGTGCTCTGCACTTGGGGCCATTGGTCATGTGATCGTGGTAGCTCACTTAGTAGCGTGTCGGCCTGGGTTCAAACCCCGCTGTAGGTGAGGACCACATTACAGAAAGATTCAGCCAAGACATGGACCCAGCAGAGCCATTTAATCTAGAGCGGGTAAAAGTTAGTCAGGGGGTGACTGTGGGGAGGCATGAGCAGGCCCTGCAGCAGATTCTTTCTCAGCTGCAGGGTCTGACAAATCTAGTAGCCCAACATGCTAGCCAGCACATTCCTGAACTTCCCCAGGAGAAGGTTGCCGCTGCCCAAGCAGCCATGGTTCCTTGTGCTGAGCCCCCTCTACCAGCCCCAGAGCGCTATGCTGGTGGAACAGGAGAATGTAGAGGGTTCCTCCTTCAATGTTCACTGGCTTTTGAGCTGCAACCATCCCACTTTCCATCTGAGCGTGCTAAGGTAGCATACTTTGTCTCTCTCCTCACCGGTAGGGCATTAGCCTGGGCCACCCCGGTGTGGGAGCACCAACCCCCTGTATGTGCCTCTGTGGCCCGGTTTGCAGTTGCACTGTCCCAAACCTTTAACCTTACGTTCTGTAGAGAAGAGGTGGGGTCCCGCCTCCAGCACCTGCGTCAGAGAAAAATGTCGGTGACTAATTATGCCATCGAATTCCGTATGCTATCGGCGGAAAGTGGATGGAATTTCAGCCTTTCAGCATGGTCGCAGTGAAGAGTTCAAGGATGTACTGGCCTACTGTGACCCTCCCACCTCCCTTGATCAGCTCACTGAGCTGGCCCAAAGAGTGGACAACTGCCTCGAGAAGAGGTGTAGGGCGTGGGGTGTCAGAGCCTCCCGAGCTCCTTGGGGCAAGTGCTGCTTGCCCAGAGCTCTCAACATCAACCAGGTCCTCCGGGAGGCTTTCGACAGGTAAGTTTTTGGATTTGGATGACATTCTCATCTATAGTAAGTCCGTAGATGAACACGTCGCCCATGTCTGGCGGGTTCTCCAGTTGCTCCTAGAGAACCACATGTTCATCAACCTGGAGAAATCACACATGCACAGACAATCTCCTTTTTGGGCTTTGTTGTGTCCCACAACACCCTGCGCATGGACCCGGCCAAAATCAAGGCTGTGGAAAACTGGCCCAGGCCAACCTCTCTGTGCCTCTCAGGTCCCACCTGTCCCTTGACTTTATCACGGTATTGCCCCGATCACGTGGCAACACTGTGATTCTAGTCATTGTGTACAGATTCTTCAAGGCTGGCTGCTTTGTGGCTCTCCCAAAGCTGCCATCAGCTAAGGAGACAGTGGATCTAGTGCTCCAGTATCTAGTGGACTGGGAGGGTTATGACCCAGAGGAATGGTCCTGGGTGCCCTCCCGCCACATTCTGGACCCCAAGCTCATCTAGGCATTTCGTCAGTACCGTGCAGCTGGGTTGGGGGGGGGTGTCCTGTAAGGGGTAGCTCTATGGCAAGGCATCCTTTTTTGTTTTCCTGCCTTTTCCCGCATTGGATGCTGTTTGCTTTGTTTACACATGCTATTAAGTTATTTAAGTTTCATTTGTTGGTGAAGCGGTAGAGCGTCAGTCTCGTGATGTAGCGGCCTGGGTTTGAGTCCCGGGTGGCTTTATTTCTGTTTCCATTTTGTCTGCTTTCAGATTAAATGCTCTGCACTTGGGGCCATTGGTGATTGTGGTAGTGTTGTGTCACCACTTGAATAAATAGGCTGGGCAGCGATGTGGAACAAAAGTAGTCAACTCTTTAATGTAACAGCAGAACCAGTTCACTCTTCACCTGCTACCTCTCTTCTTCTCCTCTCTCTTTTCCACCTTTTACTCACTGAGCTCCACTCTAGACACCACATATCCCTTTCTTTTAAGAAACTTAACAGACTGAAAATAAACACAAGTAATGTTCATCTGTGTAGAATACAGTATTCACAGGAATAAGATGAATTACAATGTAACATATAATCTTCTTGTTACTGATATGTACTAACTTTGCCTTAAACTGTTATTTACATCACATAGTCTTTAGACCACACGGGTGCCTTCCTAACCCTCAGTGAGGCTCTGACCTGTGTACTTTGTGAAGGCTGTGTGCTATTAAAGTCCATTACTGACAATCCACTTAAATCCTCCTCCTCATTGTGCAAAGGGACAGGTGCTAAGTATGATGCATTCCAACACCGTCCATCTGACAGTTTATAGGTGTATGGACCCTCTTTTCCATCACTTTGAGCGGTTTTCCAAACTTGGACTGAGTTTTTGGAAGAAAGCCAGGTTTTCTCACCCTGAAATAAGAACCACACTGAAAAGAAACATGCCTTGCGCCACGCCTCTCATCTGTGTATGCTTTGCTCTTAGCTTGTTGTGCTATTACTCTAGCAAAGACCTGCTCTGGTGATGGGGCCGGTTGTGAGACAGGAACCTGGAGACCTGACACATGAAGCTTGGTGCGCAAGGGTGTTCCATATAACAGTACTGCAGGGGAGCACTGGGTTGTAGCATGTGGGGTAGCACGGTATACTTGCAAAAAGCCTTTAGTGAATCCTTCCCAGTCTTTCTGCTCCAGTGAAGCTGTCTGTAAGCAGTCTTTAAGGCTGTGGTTGAAGCGTTCAATTTCTCCATTTGCACGAGGATAGTACACTGAGGACGTTCTGTGCACAATCCCTCGTTGTTTGAGAAATAAAGCAAAGTCATGCGAGGTGAACTGTGATCCATTATCAGAGATCAGTTCTTTTGTGTCACCCTCCCTACTAAACACCGAAGATAGAAATTGGATCACGGCTTGCGTTGTAGCATGTGACACGAATGCTATCTCAGGCCATTTGCTGAAATAGTCTATCAGTGTGATCACAAAACGACAATGCCCTGGTGCGTTGTCAAAGGGACCCATGATGTCAATTGCGAGCTTTTCCCAAGCACTGGTAGGGTATGGCACAGGTTGCATTGGCATTGTATGTGTGACTGCTGACTTGTCATGTAACTGGCATGTTACACATGCTTTGATGGATGCCTCCACCTGTGAATCCATCTCTGGCCACCAATATAACTCTCTCAGGCGTAACTTAGTACGGACAATGCCTTGATGTGTGTCGTGTGCCAGAGAGATAAGCTTCGGCCAGAGACTTTCTGGTACCACAAGGCGGGTTGTGCCTCATGCAACACATTCATCCTGAAGAGACAGTTCAGTTTGCAGCCTGAGGTAGGGCCGCAATGCTGGTTCAAGGGCTTTTGCAGATGTAGGCCATTTGGACATGAGCAATTCACACAGTTTGATTTGCTCTGGGCAGGAGGCGCATGCAGCTTTGAACTCATCACGTGTTACTGCTGTTAATACAGAAGTGAGGGCCACTACTTCCACATCATTGTCCAGGCAGGGTTCTTCACTGTGTAGTGGCAGGCGGGATAAACAGTCGGCTGTGCAATTTTCACGTCCTGGCTTGTACTGAATATCATAAGTGAAGATTCAAGATTCAAGATTCAAGAGTTTTATTGTCATATGCACAGCCGAAACAGACAGTTACGCTGTACAATGAAATTCTTACTTTGCTGTCCCTCCATTCACCAATAGATAAAGATAACAAAAAAGAAATTAATAATAAAAAATATATACAAAATAAATAAAGTATAATAATGTAAGTTGAAGTAAAAAAAAATTAAAGTAAACTTTTTCCTTTTTTACAATTAAAAAAAATTTAAATAAAAGTTACATGTGCTTTTATGTGCAAGTATGAGCAAGTATGAAGAGCAGCAGCTATAAAGTGCAGGTTGCAAGTAAGAAATGTAAACAATAGTGTGCAAGTAGCGAATGTAAACAGTGTTCTGAGAGCAGCAGTACAGTGAGTGTAAGGTGCAGTTAAAATCAGATTAGAGTTTAAAACCAGTTCAGATAGGAAGGGTTGGAGAGGTAGTGCGTGAGGTGTTCACAAGCCTGATGGCCTGTGAGTAGAAACTTTTTGTGAGTCTTGTGGTCCTGGACTTCACACTCCTGTAGCATCTGCCTGAAGGTAAAAGTGTGAAGAGTGTGTGCTGGGGGTGTGTACTGTCCCTGATTATGTTGTGGGCTCTCCTGGTGACTCTGTTATGGTAGATGTTCTGCAGTGAGGGGAAGGCTGCTCCTGAGATGGACTGTGCGGTTTTGATCACACGCTGGAGAGCCTTTCTGTCCTGGGCAGTAGAGTTTTCATACCAGACGATGATGGAGCTGGTAAGAACACTCTCAATCATACTCCTGTAGAAGGTGCTGAGAATTTTGGCTGGCATGCCAAATTTTCTCAGCCTTCTCAGAAAGTACAGCCTCTGCTGGGACTTCCTGATGATGATCTGAGTGTTGTGGGACCAGCTGAGATCCTCACTGATGTGGATGCCAAGGAATTTGAAGGTTTTCACCCTCTCCACCTCAGTCTCCCCTATGTACAGGGGTGTGTGCAGCTCTCGCTTCCTCCTTGGATCGACAATCATTTCCTTGGTCTTGTCTGCATTCAAGGAAAGATTGTTGTCATGACACCAGGCCACCAGCTCAGTCACCTCCTTCCTGTACGCTGTTTCTTCCCCACCAGTGATCAGTCCAATGACTGTAGTATCATCAGCAAATTTGATGATGCTGGTGTTGTTCTGGGAGGCCACACAGTCGTATGTGAAGAGCATGTACAGAAGGGGGCTCAGCACACAGGCTTGAGGCACCCCTGTGCTTACTGTTCTTGTGCTGGATGTGCGGCTGCCCACTCTGACTGACTGGGGTCTGTCTGTTAGAAAATTCAGCACCCAGTTGCAGAGGGCTGGTGTCAGTCCGAGGGTGAGGAGCTTTTCTGAAAGTCTGTGTGGGATGACCGTGTTGAATGCTGAACTGTAATCAATAAAGAGCATTCTGACATATGTGTCCTTGCCCTCCAGGTGTGTGAGGGCTTTGTGAAGAGCAGCGTTGACTGCGTCGTCTGTGGACCGGTTCCGACGGTAGAGGGTCTATAGTGTTGGGAATGGTCTTCTGGATGTGAGTCATGACTATCCTCTCGAAGCACTTCATCACGATTGAAGTGAGTGCAACAGGGCGATAGTCATTTAGGCAGCTCACATTACTTTTCTTTGGGAGAGGCACGATGGTGGTGGTCTTGAAACAGGATGGCACAAAAGCTTGTGTGAGTGACAGATTGAATATGTCTACAAACACATCAGCCAGTTCTGATGAACAAACCTTGAGGGCACGCCCGAGGATGTTGTCTGGGCCTGCTGCTCTGCGTGGGTTTATTCTCATCAGGTTCCTGCGCACATCCACTGGTGTTACAATGAGCGATGAGTTCTGTATGCTCTCCTTGGCCGCAATGTCTTCCAGTTGGCCAAGGTTGAGGACATCAAAGCGAGCACAGAACTCATTCAGCTCATCAGGTAGTGCAGAGTGGCTGGTTGTGAG
Source organism: Salminus brasiliensis (assembly GCF_030463535.1). Classification (NCBI taxonomy): domain Eukaryota; kingdom Metazoa; phylum Chordata; class Actinopteri; order Characiformes; family Bryconidae; genus Salminus; species Salminus brasiliensis. The sequence continues at coordinate 2,287,733 of NC_132886.1, forward strand.
CGCCCTGCTTGTTTGTTGATGATTAGTGATGTGCTGCAGTCCCCGCCACATGCTCCGGGAGTCTGCTGTGGTGTAGTAGCCCTCCAGCTTCAGCCTGTACTGTCTCTTGGCTTCTCTGATAGATCTACGCAGGTCATATCTAGACCTTTTGTAGTCATCAGCGTTGCCAGAGAGAAATGCAGTCTGGCGAGCACGTAGCATGGACCGAACTTCACCATTTATCCATGGTTTTTGGTTGGGGTACTTTATGCAGCGCTTTGAAGGGACAATGTTTTCAATGCAGCTGCTGATGTAGCTAGTTACCCCAGAAGCATAGTCCTCTAGATCAACAGAACCATCCTCTCTCACAGCAGCGGTTCTAAACACATCCCAGTTTGTACTGTCAAAGCAGTCCTGAAGCACTGAATCAGTTTCTTCATTCCACACTTTAACAGTTTTACTCACTGGAAGTGACCGCTTGAGGAGCTGTCTGTATGCTGGGTAGAGGAACACGGAGATGTGGTCGGACTGTCCGAAGTGTGGCCGAGGCACCGCTCTGTAGCCCCCCCTCACGTTGCTGTAGACTTGGTCGAGTAAGTTGTTCTCCCTCGTCGGAAAGCTCACGTGCTGATAATACTTGGGGAGGACAGTCCTCAGGTTGCAGTGGTTGAAGTCGCCGGCAACAATAAACACGGAGTCCGGGTCAGCGGTTTCTTGTTTACTGATGACGTCATGCAGCAGCCCCAGCGCAGCAGCTGAGTTTGCACGTGGCGGAATGTAAATAGCCATTATAAACACAGCATTGAACCCTCTCGGCAAATAGTGGGGTCTGCACTTCACCATCAGCAGTTCTAAGTTCAACTGTCTTTACGTCTGAACACCACGCGTTGTTTACGTAAACACAGACACCGCCGCCTTTGTTCTTCCCCGGCGCTGCCGTGCGGTCGCCGCGGTGAACGGAGTGCGTGTCCAGCTGGATCGCTGAGTCTGGCGTGTTGCCGGAAAGCCAGGTTTCTGTGAAGATCAGAGCACAACACTCTCTGATCTCACGCTGAGTTGTTACTCTGGTTCTCAGCTCATCCAGCTTGTTTTCGAGGGAGCGAGCATTAGCTAGCAACAGGCTAGGTAGCGGTGGCCGCATAGCTCTCGCCTTTAGCCTAGCATGTAGCCCACCTCTCTTGCCCCGCTTCCGCTTTGCCGCTCTGTTCGTCGGCTGCGCCACTCGCTCGAGGCCGGTGCTGCGGGGCCTTGCGCGGTGCTGGTGGAGTGCGAGCGTAACAGAAAGCTGAAGTCAGAACGGCTAAAGGTAAGTTCATGTCGAACTTTACCAATCTCCAGGAGTGCCTCTCTACTGTAACTAAATGTTCCGGATGTGTACTTGACATTTAAAATAAATACTAAAGTCAAAATAAATTGAATGACATTAACCTAGCTAACCACCTAGCTATACGCATGCCAGCTCTTCCATGTCCCTTGGAAGACAACAGTGTGGTCAGTGGGCTGTGATCTGTTCGTAGTGTAAATTGTCTTCCCCACAGGTACGTTCTCCACCTCTCCGTTGCCCAAACACAAGCTAGGGCCTCTTTTTCTATGGTAGAGTATTTCCTCTCTGCCTGGGTGAGTGCACAACACGTCATGCTAACAGCTTCTTCCCCAGAGCTGTAGCGCTCCTCAATTACAGTGGTCACCTCCCACTGTAAACCTCTAAACTTACAACTGAACTGTACCAAACCGGACTGAACAGTTATTTGCACTCCGCCTATTTTGCACTATGACTATTTGCACACCTGTACAGATGTTCTTTTCTTTTCTGTAAATATATATTTTTTTTTTATATTTTTTTAATTTATACTTTATTACCTTTATTACCTTTAGTACTTTTTACTTTTTTAATTTATCCCCTACCCTATTTATTGTTTAGTGTCATTTTCCTTTAGTTTAAGACTGTGTCCTGTGTTTCTTTGTTACTTGTCATACGTGTTGCTCTCACCAAGACAAATTCCTTGTATGGGTAACATACTTGGTGAAATAAAGAGATTCTGATTCTGATTCTGATTCAAATGCTACTGTCCGTTTAGTGCCATGGATGCAACTGGGTAAGCACAGCCCCAACCCCATAGTCTGAAGCATCTGTGGTGACTATGGTGGGGAGTTCTGGGTTAAATAGTGCAAGAGCAGGACTGCTGAGTATGAGCTCCTTGACCCTCTCAAAGCTCTGCTGAGCCTCTTGTGTCCAAACAAATGAAGCAGAACCTCGAAGCAGGCTGCGTAATGGCTCCACTACAGCTGCATAATTTGGTATGAATTTTGCATACCAAGATGTGAGCCCCAAAAATGAAGACTGATCACATCTGTAGGTGGTGGAGCTAGGGACACTGCAGTCACATGGGAAGCATCTGGCTGCAGCCCTTTTGCTGACACGGTATGCCCCAAAAAGGACAGTTCAGGTTGCCTGATCCGACACTTTGCGAGGTTCAGACGGAGTCCTGCCTTGTCTATGCGATGTAACACAGTCTCCAGATTCTTGTTGTGTTCCTCAGCTGTCACGCCTGCTATGATTATATCATCTAGGTAACACTGGACTCCTGCTTGACCCTTTAGGATGATGGACATCATCCACTGGAAACAGCTTGGCGCCGAGGCCAATCCATACGGAATGCACTCGAAACGGAAAAGGCCATCATGCGTAATGAAGGCAGTAATATTACGGCTGTCCTCATGCAACTTGACTTGGTGGTAAGCACTCTGAAGATCCAAGGTAGAAGAAAGTGTTGCTCCATGTAACTCTGCGAACATTTCTTCCATGTGCGGCAAAGGATAACTGTCTACTACCACTGCCTTATTCGGCTCTCTTAAGTCCACGCACAATCTGACTCCTCCATCTTTCTTTCTTGTGACAACTATGGGAGAGACCAATTCAGATGCCTCAATTGGCTCAATTACCTCTTGTTCTACCAGTTTCTTTAACTCTGTAGAAACTGCATCTCTGACTGAAAATGGAAGGCGCCTTAGTTTCTGCTGTACCGGCTGAACATCTGGCCGGATTTTCACTTGATGAGAAAATCTTTTGCACAACCTAGGGCAGTATCTTGTGCAGCTACGACTGTGGAGACTGAGTGGTTGTGTGGAGCTGAAGTGACAGAACCATTCAGTACCTGCAACTGTAACGCGGAGAGTAAGTCTCTACCCAGGACTGCAGATCCTTGCTGCACAATGTATAACTCAGCAGCAGTACTGCGGTTTCCCAAACGTACATTGGCTTTCAGACAGCCAGTAACATGTATGGCATTACCCCCAAAACTAACCAGGCTTATCGTTGGTGCAGAAAGGGCAATATAGGGAAAAAACTGCTTGTACACAGAGACAGGTAAAATAGAAACAGCAGAGCCAGTGTCTAACATTAGCTCAAGTTCTTGTGCCTGACCAGCACCAACATGCACCTGCACTGTACACATAATTTTGCCTGGGTCAGTTGCTCTATTTTCAATGTTCAAAACAGTAACTTCAGGTGCAGTTACCTCAGAAACTTTCTTGGCTCCTCGACACACTTTGACGAAATGTCCCCTTTTATTACAGCCTCTGCACAGTGCATCTTTAGCAGGGCAGTCAGGAGAGTTAGCAGTATGCTGTTTTGATCCACATCTGTAGCACATAATTCCCTGTGCATTGCGTGATGCTCTACGAGCCCTCTGCGCAGGCTTGCCTTTACTGTGGGACCAGTGCGGCTTGCTACTCTGCTGTACACTGTGCACTGCTCCGTCTGTAGCTCCCACCATTATCTTAGCCTCCGCCATAGCACTTTCAATTTGGCGTGCTATAGTCACAGCTTTCTTGAGGTCAAGTGGTACTTCTAACAGCAAGCGCTCTCTAATGCGGGCTGAGCTTGTCTTTTCTACAAGCTGGTCTCGAATCATTTTCTCTTCCATAGTACCGAATTCGCATGTGGCTGCAAGCTCTCTCAAAGCTGCAACGTACTGATCAGCAGATTCACCAGTCTGCTGGCTGCGCTGGCGAAACCGGTAACGTTCAGCCACTACATTTACTTTTGGCACAAAAAAGTCCTGTATTGCTAATAGAGCTGTTCCATACCCCTCATCTGCAACAGTCAGCGTGTAGAAGATTCGCTGACCTTCTGCTCCCAAGCAGTGAATGAGAAGTGCACGCTTCCGAACGTCTGATAGCTCCTCTCCCATGGCCAGCACGTAGTTATCGAGCACATGTATCCATGACTTAAAAGGCACTGGTGGCTCACCCGGAGACAGAAGAAACGGTGCAGGCTGGTTCAAGTTCAAAGCCATCCTCGTCGCCATATGTTGTGTCACCATTTGAATAAATAGGCTGGGCAGCGATGTGGAACAAAAGTAGTCAACTCTTTAATGTTACAGCAGAACCAGTTCACTCTCCACCTGCTACCTCTCTTCTTCTCCTCTCTCTTTTCCACCTTTTACTCACTGAGCTCCACCTAGTGGTTCTCTAGACACCACAGGTAGCTCACTTAGTAGCATGTCAGCACACTACATTTGGTGCTGGAAAAACAAGTCCGATCTACAGTGACTCCACTTTCCAACCTTAAGGATCTGCTGGAATGTCTTGGAGTCTGATACTGCAGACACTACCTTCAGAGTTCTGTAGAGGGAGCTGTTTTGGTGGCAGCTGGTAATTAGGTCTTTTTTTGCTCACTGGTGTCATTTACTATATTCTATAACAATACATTCAAAAAAGTACATTTAATACAGAATAAGGACAACAGAAGTTGGGTTCTCATTAATAGCAAGAGGTTCAAATGTTTAGGTTGAACTTTCAAAAGTTGTTGATCAGTCTTGTCCTTGACCTGCCGGACCCAACTCTAGCTGAGGTCTACACACACATGATAGCCCTGCTGTGTGGTAAAACTGCAGTGAAGCAGTTAAGATTAGTTTATAAAGCTGTGATAAGCTGTTATAGATAACTCTTTAAGACAAGTAATGTTAAAATGTTAACCAGAGTTCTCTGACTTTCAAACTCAAACTCTCTTAACAGCTTTTAATGGCAGCAGAAACAACAAACACACAACAGAGACTAAATGTTGTAAAATAATTATAATAGATATCTTTTGACCCACAAAAATCTTAAAGGATTTTCTGAGGAGTCTAACATGGATTTATATCCATTTACATGTCAGTTGTGTGAGTCAGTTTAATGAAGCAGGTGGTTGATATGGAGTTGCTAGATGGTTGCTAGGGGGTGCATATTTCATATTTCAAGATGTGGCTTAAAAGAAACCAAATTTGCGATCATCAAATCAAATTTATTTGTATGTCACAGGAGGGTGGGAAACTGGTCTGACACAAGTAGCAGGGGAGCCTGGCAGGCTCGTGGGTGGGCAGCTGGTCTGATGCAGGTGCATGGGACCCTAGCAGTCAGTCTTACCAAACAGGTCAGACCAGATAAGTGGGCAGTCATTCATTCAAAAAAAGTAAGGAGATAAACTTAGTTGTAATTGCATTAATGGAGAACAGAGAACATGGGCAGTATCAGAGTGTGGCTGACTCCAGCAGGCCTGACTTTCACAGCCTTTTTAAAAGGAGAGAGCCAGAAGGTAACACAGACATGGGAGCACCCTGAAACACTGGCATCCATCTGCTCCACATATATGGGAGATATCAGGGTTTTTTCCAGTCACATGGACACAGGTGTAAAAGTGTGTCATGCCTAATACTGTCTCTGTCATCCTGAGTAAATAAACTTCCCTTACTTAGTTAATAGACAAGCACCTCCTCAACACTACTACTCACAGAGTGCACTGTGCTAGTGACTGAACTAGTTTCACCCATGTCATTTTACTCCAGCCTTATTTGTTTGGACTATGCTTTGCAAAGTATTGCAACTCTTTCCCAGCAACATAACAAGCACTGCTTCTGTGTTTTAATCTTCTGTATTTGACCCTTTTCTCATTTCTCCAGTTTTTGCCTTGCCCTTCTGTTTTGTTTACATTGTGGGGTTTTATTTATAAGATAAGATAAGAGATAAGATAGTCCTTTATTAGTCCCGCAGTGGGGAAATTCACAGTGTAACAGCAGAAAGGGATAGCAGGACACTCAGTTACAAAAATTTAGATAAATAAATAATTTACACTATATACACACAATATAGATAAGAATTAAAAAAGCAATAAACAATATTATTTACAGCAAAGACTCTTAATTGCACATGGGGGTGGGATATTGCACATAGTATTCCCTGAACATGAACATGTGTGTGTAGTTAAGTGTGTGTGTATGTGGTCCGCTGGGAGCAGTGTTGGTTGTGTAGTCTGACGGCAGCAGGAAGGAAGGACCTGCGATACCGCTCCTTCACACACTTGGGGTGAAGCAGCCTGTCGCTAAAGGAGCTGCCCAGTGCTGCCAGAGTCTCATGCATGGGGTGGGAGCTGTTCTCCAGCATGGATGCCAGCTTGGTTGTCATCCTCCTGTCTCCCACCACCTGCACTGGGTCTAAGAAGCACCCCAGGACAGAGCCGGCCCTCTTTATGAGTTTGTCCAGTCTCTTCTTATCTGCCGTCGAGATGCTACTGCCCCAGCAGACCACTCCATAAAAGATGGCAGATGCCACCACTGTGTCGAAGAACGTCCTCAGGAGTGCTCCCTGCACTCCAAAGGACCTCAATCTCCTCAGCAGGTAGAGTCTGCTCTGGCCTCTGGCCCTTATACCTTTTCTGGTTTCCTGTTTAGCCTGCGTTTTGGCGCTGATGTTTTGGTTGTGTGTTTTATTGGCCTTGACCTATGCCTGGACTCTGAAAAGACTGGACATTATTTGTTTTTGGCCTTTATATTACAGCCTCTTTTATTTTTTACTGCAAGTTTCTGACTCTATCTCTACTGAAAATCTCAGGGGCTTGTGAAATCACAGATAAAATATGATCAAATATGAAACTATTAAAGACAGGATGCATAATATAATAAAACCAAAAGGGTTATGTTATCTTATACAAACAATTGATATGTTATAAATATACAGATGTTAAACATTGCTATTTGGATATAGATATTGTGTAAATATAGTTAGAGAGTGAGGGTGAGGGTGTTTGGTGCGCAGTATGACTGGTCTATTAATGGGTTGGACTTAGTGGTTGAGGGAGCTCTCTCCGGGAACACAGCATGATTTGCCTTGAAGCAAGTATAAAAGTAGTTTAGCTCTCTACTTGAATGCAGGAATGAATGAGCCCAACCTTACTGCTTGTAATGAAGATTCCTTGCAACACAGTGACTGATTTTGTGGACGATGGATCCCTCTCTGTGTCCCGGAGACACGCAAAGTCGAAGGCCTCACAGATTGGCTTGTATTGTGTTGTAAACACAAACTTCCCTTGAGGAGATGCAGGAGTCTTGCAACGCGTACATGGATGCAGCTCGTTAAAACTAGAAAGCTAACTTTCGGTCAGGAAGACGGGAATGACACTGATATCAACTGCAAAGCTAGATTAACTTTTAAAATGATAAAGCTAAATGCAAAACACACATACACACATGTAAAACACACATGAACAAAAATTAAAAGGAAACTTACAAGTTGTAAACTCTGCATTATTGACAGGATTTGGGTAAATCAGCTGCTGAATTAAATCTAACATTTACAAAGGTAAGGAGGTGCCGCTGTTTTTCTATGCTGTTCTAGGCTGTTCTGTGTTTCCAGATGCTTTGAAGCTATAGCCTAATAAGGGATACTGATAATAGCAATGTTTTCGAACAGTAGCAGCATTAATCCTTTTTCCATGAATTAAAAAAGAGTTTGGTTGTATATTTTTTACAATTATAGGGTAACCATAAAATCTTTAGTGTGAGGGAAAGTGAGAGCAGATTTGTTGTTTTAAAAATGAACAATTTGTACAAATAAACAATGTACAATGTACACTTTCCAAGGTAGTGTGAAAAAATACAATGAAACATTTGACAGTTTAAGCTCTTTATTAGAGAGATGAGGAGGAGAAGTCTAAGCAAGAGATGAGTCAAGAGCTGTTTATGAAGGACAATTTAAAAAAGGTTATTACTGTTATTATACTTAAGTGGAGCTCGACAAGCTTAAATCTAATCTAAATCTAAACATTTTACATTTGATGGTTGTTTTTTTTTTTTTTGGTTAAAAAGGCCTCCTCTAAAACAACTCATCACTGTTCTGCAAAAACCTCATATGCCCAAAACTGCAGCTTTACAGGAAGAGGAATACGCTTCCTAACTTTCAATGGAAGCCAATGTAAAAAGATTGAATTCCAGGTCTATTGTTCCATTCATTATTAAATTCTAATACATCTGAAAAACTGCCAGATTCATGTAAAAAAATGGCAAACATTGAGATACAAGTTTTTTTTTTTGGAACAGTGATGATATTTAACATGTTGTCCAAAAAACAAAACACAAATCATTGTGCAGCTGCAGCAATAATAAACAATAATAAACAGCAGTATAGAGAGGAAGGGTGGTGATTTCTCAGTAATGGAGAGATATTAATCACTGTTTGCTGGATTCAGGTACATTTGCCTCTTCTCTCTGATCGATCTGATCCATGACCTGCAGCACCCAGCTATCTCCGGGGTCCACACACACACTGTCTCCCCTCCTGTAGGTAAAACTGGAGAAAAGCTGAGTGTTAAAGGTGAAGAGATTTACTACAGAAACTGACACTGACACTCACTGTAACACACATACACACACACTGTAACACACTGTAACACACACTGTAACACACACACTAACATATGCAGAAAACCAACAGAAATTAAGATGTACATTGTCCTCTACACAGCTCTGTGAAACAGTATTTGCCTCTTCCAGATTTCTTCTGTTTCTGCATAAATGTTTCAGATCATCCAGCTGATTTTAATATCAGATAAAGAAAACATGAGTTCATTCATTAAAGATAAAGATTTATTTACAGCCTAAATCACCAAGCTGAAAAACAATGGGACAATATTCATCACAATATAGGAGAGGCACATTAGGGGTTAATGAGATTGTTAATTTAAAACTTTCCAATTATGAGAGACGGAGAGAGCAGGAGATGATGTGTTAGCAGCTTTGAAGGCTTTGAACTGCTGAATGAATGAAATCAGATGTACAGTCATTTAAAAATTAAAAGATTTGAAGTGTAAAGATGAAGTGAAGTGTAGTGAGTTTAGAGAGGTCAGTAAACACTGTAAGAGTAAACCCAGCAGAAGATTAAAGTTATTATATTTCATTTTTCTGACCCACTGGAATATTCACAGGGGTGGAGACTCACATCATTCCAGGCTTTGTACAGTCAGGTCTCGTTTCTTCATACTTCACAATGAGTTTTACTGGAATTCTCCTCTTATGGAAATTGAAACAGCATTGATATGGTTCATTTACATCTGTGTGAACAAAATAATAATAATAATAATAATGATAATAATAATAGGAAGATAAAGAGGTAGATCCTCTAAAGAAATAAAGTAATAAAGGTGAGCCTGAGAACTGAGGAAACAGGTGTTAATGTGGGTGATGTTAATCTGAAACTGAAGCTACAACAGCTGTGGGATTATCAAAGTGCTGTAATAATATTACTGCTACTACTACTACTACTACTACTAATAATAATAATAATAATAATACCACAAATATGTTTGATTGTTCTTTACATTTTCTAAAATCTTTTATAACAGTAATCTGAGAGTAAATAAGTATGTAATTAGACTGTAATTAAAGGTACAGTCATTAACTCAGGTAATAAAGATGAGCAGAGATGAAAGAATGATGAACCAGAGGATGAACTTACTGTTTCCCTCCACACAGGACTGAAGGTAGAGGATGACCAGCAGAGCCAGGAGAAGAGAACCACACCAGTCTCTCATGACTGTCTTCAGCTGCAGGAGATGATGAGATGAGGGTGATGCTGCTGCTGCTGATGATGATGATCTGATCTTCTGCAATGAGACGGTTTCATCTCGCCCTCAGTTTTATAAACAGGTTGGGGGTGGAGTTTGGGTGAGGGGGTAAAGTGAATAAAAACAACTATTTTCCACAGGAAATCAATCTGTGGTTTTCACTTACAGCGAGACATGATCACTTATCTGCACATTAGTGATTAGAGGAGATAACCACAATCGTTCTATAAACAGTTTTAAACAAATATTCATGAAGGTAGAAAATGGGGTAGCTGTTCCTAAGACAGAGCTGTTCTGAGGTAAACAGCTTACAATAGACAGAAGCCAATGCTGCTTCTCTTTTTTTGTAATTTATTGTATTTATTGACAGGATATTGAAATTAAAATTAGAACCATGTTGTCTGATTGCTAAATGTTCCATTAGGGAACAAACTTTAATTTAAGTGAACCATTTCCAAAAGACAACACATAGCCAGGATTGCTGCTATGAAGACAGACGGCTGGGTACCTACTAGTGACAGACGGGGCACTAAAGCAAACATCACCTCATCTGAGAGTCACAGACATTAAAACGGTCAATACAAGCCGCTAGTGATGCCCTCTACACTATAGGAACAGATATTCTCAACTTTTCCACTACTGCAGTAGTTTTACTGCCTCTCCAGTTTAAACACTCTCAGATTTAACAGGTGTGGCGGGAGGGCGGCGGAGTCGCTGTCTTTAACAGTAACTCTTTCTCCACTGCAAGAGAGAGAGGACACTTCTTAATACAGAAAGCCAGTAGAGCAGACCCTAGCCTCCCAGCCACGGAGCAAGAGCCATCACAGATACTTGTGTTAAATCAGTAGTGTGTTTGGTGTGGTTGGTGGACTTTAGTATAATTTAGTATAATTAACTGACTCATGTCACTCTCTGTGTCTCGGAATGTGACTCCACCTCACCACAGGCTGAGATAACACAAACAGTAAACAGAATGAGGGGTTGATCTTCTGACAGGATGTTGAAGTGGGCAGATCACATCAGTCAAACATTTTAAATAAGCAGAAAAAATGACTTTCCTACATTCCTTTCAGAAGATCTGATAAAGATCTGATCATTAATTAATAATTTCTCTTTATGGATTTGTCTCTGTGTTCGAGAGACTCAAAAAGTTGCACTCATTATTTTGACAGCAGGATATTTAAAAATGGTGATACCAGAAAAAAAGTTCAGCAGTATCTCTTATTAAAATAGAATGAATTATGTAAACATCCAACACTCTCATAAACCTGTAGAGGGCCTAAATTAAAGGTCTAGATGAGACCTAAGATGCGGCGGATGGGTTAAAGGTGAAGAACAAGCTCCATCTGTGTCCAACACTACTGTTTAATATGGTCTTGTCTAATTACACACTAAGGTGTATTACTCAGTAACTACAGGGACCTCTGTACAAACTGGTGGGGCTGTTCTCTGCTAATAGAAGTTTGTAATAACACTTTCAGCCCACTGGCAGGACTTAGATTTTAAAACTTATTTCATTTCTGATTTTGATTTTATTGTAATGATAAATAGAGTTTACAGGTAGAAACTCTACACTGGAGGTTGTTGTTATTATGTCTCACACAGTGTATTTCATATACTGTCACAAATGTAAAAATAAAATGTTCCTTAAAATAAACAATTAACAATTTATTAATTATTGCATTGAGCAGATTTGTTTTTAAATGCATATTTACACTCATTTAAAGAGATACAGATAGTAAAACATGACACCAATATAAAGTACTATATATGAGAACATAATATCTATACCAATTAGCCAAAATATTATGGACACTTCCAAAACAAGGTAACAGTGTTGATGGTGTGGTAACAGTGCTGTACATAAAGGTCTAAGATTTCTGTTAGACAGTAACTGAACAGTCAGTTCTCATAGTCAACATGTTGGATGTGGTAAAATGGGCAGCATGAAGACCCGACACACTTTAATGAAGATCAGATTGTTATGTCCAGATAATTAGACTGTTAGAGTGACATGCAGGGGAAAGATCACTGAGGCTTGTCAATTCACAAGGGTGAGGAAGGTTATCCTATCTAGGCAGAACTGATAGATGTTCTATTGCGATTCTCTGCTGCGTATGGGGCTGTGTAGCTGCAGACTGGTCTAAATGCCCATGTTCACCCCTGTCCACCATTGCTTAGAATGGACATATGGACATCAGGGTGATGGAAAAAGGTAGTCTGGTCTGATGAGACCTGTTTTCTTGTCCATCATCTAGATGGCTTGTAGACGGCTTTTGGCCCACTCCTCATGAGCAAACTGCTCCAGTTGTCTCAGGTTTGAAGGGTGCCTTTTCCAGATGGCATGTTTCAGCTCCTTCCAAAGATGCTCAATAGGATTTAGGTCAGGGCTCATAGAAGGCCACTTCAGCATAGTCCAATGTTTTCCTCTTAGCCAGTCTTGGGTGTTTTCTTGGGTCCTGTTGCAAGACCCATGACCTGTGCCTGAGACCAAGCTTTCTGACACTGGGCAGCACATTTCTCACTAGAATCCCTTGATAGATTTCATTGTACCCTGCACAGATTCAAGACACCCTGTGCCAGATGCAGCAAAGCAGCCCCAGTACATAACAGATCCTCCTCCATGTTTCACAGTAGGGACAGTGTTCTTTTCTTGTTATACTTTATTTTTTTTATTTGTGAACATAGGGCTGATGTGCCTTGGCAAAAAAAATATATTCTTGTCTCATCTATCATTAGGACATTCTCCCAGAGGCTTTGGGGCTTGTCAACATGTAGTTTGGCAAAATCCAGTCTGACTTTTTTATGATTTGTTTCATCAATGGTGTCCTCCTTGGTCATCTCCCATGAAGTCCACTTTGGCTCAAACAGTGACAGATGGTACAATCTGGCACTGATGTTCCTTGAGCTTTAGGTTCATCTTTAATCTCTTTAGAAGTTTTTCTGGGCTCTTTTGTTACCATTCGTATTATCCGTCTCTTTGATTTGTCATCAATTTTCCTCCTGCGTTTTTTCCCACATCCAGGGAGGTTGGCTACAGTCCCATGGATCTTACATTTCTGAATAATATGTACAGCTGTGGTCACATGAACATCAAGCTGCTTGGAGATGGTCTTATAACCTTTACCTTTAATATGCTTGTCTATAATTTTCTTTCTAATCTCCTGAGACAACTCTTTCCTTCGCTTCCTCTGGTCCATGTTGAGTGTGGTACACACCATGTCACCAAACAGCACAGTGACTACCTGTAGCCATATATATATAGGCCCACTGACTGATTACGAGATTGTAAACACCTGTGATGCTAATTAGTGAACACACCTTGATTTAACATGTCCATTTTAGTCACATTATTTTCAGGGGTACTATCATTTTTGTCCAGGCCTGTTTAATGAGTTTACTTTAGAGTTTACTAAATAATTATTTTGAAGCATGGTTCAAAATCAATGTCGGATTTTATTAGATAATTTTCATAGCATTTCTATTTATTACTTTTGTCAAATTCAAGTTATTTCTGTGACCATTGTGGGTTTTTCTTTCATTAGCCTCGGGGCCGGTCACATGCCACGGCGGGTAGGACTTCATGAGGCGGAACGGTGTTTCATCTCAGTTTGTGTTCACATGGACTCTCTAGTTTCACAGACTCTGTTTTTCTCTTAGACTGTTAAGTTGAATTTCTGGTTGATTTCCGCCTTCACGGTTCTGTTTCTGTTTGTGTTTGCATTCACACCTCATTAATGTGTTTCACCTGTGGGCTGACATATTTAAGGAGGGCTAGCACAAGCCGCCTGTGCAGAGGATTAATTCCATAATGCCAGAAAGCCTTAACGCCTTTATGCCATAACGTTCTTAGGTTCGGCAGACCTTAGTGTAACTCAGACGGTGTCCAGTGTGGTATCTGAGGCACCGTGGTTCAGCGTGTGTCCGTTGGGTATGCCGATAGCCTCATAGCTTAGAGGCAAACCTCCTTAGCTCCTTAGCTTAGAACCTAGTTAGATACTGCCCAGCTCAGACTTTCAGCTCTCTGCAGTCTTCTCGTCAACAGGTTCAGGAAGGGCTCGTTCAGGGGACTTAGCCATGCTCCCATAGCTTCTGGTAGGAAGCTACGTCTCGGTCTTTGGGATAAAGACAGTCTCTAAGGATCCCCGGTGCTCAGGAGAGTAAGCCCTCTTTCTCGTTCGGCTCTGTCATTCAGGTTCGGTAGCGGTTCCCTCAGCTCTGGAGTCTCGTACGTTCTGAAGCGCCTGACTAGTGTGGTTTTGTGTTTATGTACCTGTTGTCTTTTTGTTGAAAAGGCTCCCTCTAAAACAACTTATCACTCTACTGCAAAAACCTCCAAATCTCCAAAACAGCAGCTTTGCAAAAGAAGGTCATTTGGTTTTTTTGGAGCATTTCTATTAGTCCACTCAACATGAAATTCTGATACAGTTTGAAGAACAACTGCCAGATTAATGTTAAAGAATAGCTAAAATGTGTCATGATCCGCTGGGACTGACTTAAAGAGGGTGAACACTCGCAGGGGATGGACCAAAGCGAGAGCATTTATTTTAGAATTAACAGGGCAGAACAGAAAACAAAAGCAGCAACCAGGGATAACTTGAAACGAAACCATAACAGTGGCAACTGAACTGGACAAATCAAAGAGCACACCTTGGGCTGACTCGAGACGAGGGCTAGGCTGGCGAGCCAAGGAGAGGTCTGAGCTAGAGAAAGAGCTGTCGAACCTGTCGATGAGTATACTGCAGAGAGCTGAACGTCTGAGCTGGGTGGTATCTAACCAGGTTACCCTAAGCTAAGGAGGTTAGCATCTAAGCTATGAGGCTAAACCACAGTGCATCCGATACCACACAGGACACCGTCGGAGTAAACACTAAGGTCTATAGAACCTAAAGTCGTTTCGACGCTAAGGCGTTAGAGTGTTAAGGCGTTATAGCATTACGGAACTAGAGTACTAGAGTAATAGAGCGTTATACAATTAATTCTCTGCACTAGCTGCTTGCGCTAGCCCTCCTTAAATATGTCAGCCCACAGGTGAAACACATTAACAGAATGTGAACACGAACACAAACAGATACCAGGTTTTATTTATTATATTTAACCTGTTAACTGAATATCTGAATATTCACATTCTCTCCTGGATACAACTCACAGAAACTTTAGAATCTACTTTCAAAAGTTCAAAAAACTAAACACAAATCATTGTGCTGCTGCAGTAATAATCAGTAATAAACTTTAATAATCAGTAATAATCAGTAATAAACTTTAATAATCAGTAATAATCAGTAATAATTAGTCATGACAGGTGATTTAATCACTGTTTGCTGGATTCAGGTACATTTGCCACCTCTCTCTGATCGATCTGATCCATGACCTGCTGCACCCAGCTCTCTCCGGGGTCCGCACACACACTGTATCCCCTCCTGTAGGTAAAACTGCAGTGGAGAGCTAAGTGTTAAAGGTGAAGAGATTTACTACAGAAACTGATGATCCAACATTAAACCTGACACATACACACACTGTAACACACACACACACACACACACACTGTAACACACACACACACACACTAACGTACGCTGAAAACCAACAGAAATTAAGATGTACATTGTCCTCTACACAGCTCTGTGAAACAGTATTTGCCTCTTCCAGATTTCTTCTGTTTATGCATAAATGTTTCAGATCATCCAGCTGATTTTAATATCAGATAAAGAAAACATGAGTTCATTCATTAAAGATAAAGATTTATTTACAGCCTAAATCACCAAGCTGAAAAAAATATGGGGAGAGATTCATAACAGTATAGAAGAGGAACATTAGGGGTTAATGAGATTGTGATTTTAAATCTCTCAAATCAAGAGAAGGACAGAGCAGGAGTTGTTGAACTGTGAGTTGGAAACTGACTATGCATGAGGTACACTCATTTAAAAGTAAAAGATTTGAAGTGTAAAGGTGAAGTGAAGTGTAGTGACTTTAGACAGGTCAGTAAACACTGTAAGAGTAAACACAGCAGCAGATTAAAGTTATTATATTTCATATTCTTGACCCACTGGAATATTCATAAAGAACGGGGGTGGAGACTCACATCACTGCAGCTTTTGTACAGTCAGATCTGGTTTCTTCATACTTCTCAATGAGTTTTACAGGAATTGTTCTCTTCTGGAAACTAAAACAGCATTTCTGTGGTGCATTTACATCTGTGTGAACATAAAAATAATAAGTAGAAAACAGTGACTAAATTGAAGAAGATGAAATTTGATATATTTCTTTACATTTTCTAAATCTGCAGTAATCTGATAGAGTAATTAAGAATGTAATTGGACTGTGATTAAATGTACAGTCATTAACTTAGGTAATAAAGATGAGCAGAGATGAAAGAATGATGAACCAGAGGATGAACTTACATTGTCCCTCCACACAGGACTGAAGGTAGAGGATGACCAGCAGAGCCAGGAGGAGAGAACCACACCAGCCTCTCATGACTGCGTCTTCAGCTGCAGGGGATGATGAAGATGATGATGATGATCTTATCTTCTGGAATGAGGCAATTTCATTGTGTCAGTTTTATAAACAGATAAGGAGGGGGATGGAGTTTGGATGACTGGGCAAGGTGAATGAAAATAAATTCCACAGGAAACCCATCTGTGGTTCTCACTTACATCCAGACATGATCAGTTATCTGGCACACATTAGTCATCAGAGGAGATAACCACAACCATTCTATCAATAGTTTTAAACAAATATTCATGAGTGTAGGAAATGGCTTCTCTTTTTTGTTTGACAATCGCAATATGGCAGTAGGCGCAGTGGTAAGGTGTTGGACCTCCATTGCCAGGGTTGCTGGTTCAAATCCAGCTGGGAGCAACTGTTCTCCCTGCACTTGGGCCTGCTCCCTGACCATGCCATAACAGAAAGGTGTGACCAACGCGGACCCAGCAGAGTTGGACCAGTTTAAAACAGCCTTGCAAAGCCAGGGTGCCACCATAGGGCACCATGAGCAGCTACTGCAGGAGATGATCCGGCAGTTGTCTGCATTAATCAAGGCTGTTCAGCCCAGTGCTGAAGCGCCACCCACCCTGCCCACTGAGGCAGCTACTGCAGCATCCACTGAAGCTCATTCTCCTTCTGTGCCTGCCCTGGAGTGTGGGGATTCTCACGTGGCAAACTGTGAAAGGTACTCTGGGGATCCAGAGGGCTGTAGGGGATTTCTGCTTTAATGCTCATTGGTATTTAAGCAGCAGCCTTCTCGGTTCCCCTCAGAGAGATCTAAGGTAGCCTACATGATCTCCCTCTTAACTGGGCAGGCATTGGCTTGGGCTACAGCCCTGTGGGAGCAAGGCTCCCTGGATTGTGCCACTGGCTTGGGGTTTGTGACTGCCATGCGGCGTACATTTTATAACAAAGTCGGAGGCAGGGAAGTGCCGTCCCACCTGTTGATGCTTTCCCAGGGCTCCCACTCGGTGGCGAACTATGCTTTTGAAAGTGGTTGGAATGACAAAGCACTTCAAGCTGTGTTCTTGCAGGAGCTTACTGGCAGGCTGAAGGACGAGCCTCGCCACTTGGGATCTACCATCTACATTAGAAGGTCTTTATAATGTGTGCATCAGGCTTGACACTAGCATGCGTCAGTGAGACCTGGACTGAGAGAGTGAGTCTCATGCTTTGGTCAGCCATCTACCCTAGTCCAGCCACCAGGCAGGTCAGAACCCACTGAGAGGAGAGGAGCCCATGGATAACCTCAAAGACCTCAGGGCTCCAGCTAAAGGCAAGCCTGTCATGGGGCCCCTGCCACCGAGCCACCCTGTTAGCCTTTGTTGATTTGGGGGCAGTGGGGTGCTTCCTAGATGCCTCTTTGGCAGCAAGACTCGGACTGCCAGTGGAACCCCTGGACCGACCCTTACCTGTCATGGCCATTGATGGTTGGTCATTGGGCTCTGGACCCATTACTCATTGAACTGGACCAATCACTTTGAGCCCTCCCACAGCAAGAACCCCTTACTATATATAACTCAAGCCCCCCACTTGCAATTAGTGCTGGGGTACCCCTGGTTAGAACAGCACAACCCCCGCATTGACTGGTCCACACAGTCAGTGTTTGTCTGGGGTCCACGATGCAGGGGCCATTGTCTGGGCAGTCCAAGGCCCCCTTCTGGAGGGCCAACCGCCCTAAGCCCAGAAACACAGAGCCTTGAGGGGGTCCCTCGGGAATACTGGGACCCTTCCAAGAGGTTTTTAGTAAGGTGAAGGTCCAAATGTTGCCTCCCCACAGGGAGTATGACTCACTACACCACCACAAGGACTGTTTGCACTTTCACCCCCTGAGCGTGCAGTCATGGATATGTACATTAAAGAGGCAGTATAACTAGGCTTTATTCGCCCATAACCTTCGCCTGCAGGGGTGAGCTTCTTCTTTGTGGGCAAGAAGGATGGTGACCTTCACCCCTGTGTCGACTACCAGGGCCTAAACTCAATCACCATCAAGGACCGCCACCCCCTGCCACTTATGTCTACAGCATTTGAGGCACTGCAGCAAGCCACCATATTTACTAAACTAAACTTGCGCAGTGCATACAATCTGATATGTATTAAACAGGGGGATGAAAGGAAGACTGCATTTATTATCCCCTCTGGGCATGCCTTTTGGGCTCATGAACGCTCCAGCAGTCTTCCAGCTTTTCATAAATGAAGCACTTAGGGAGGCCCTGGGTCATTATGTGTATGTCTACCTTGATGACATCCTTATTTACAGCCAATCTCTTGAGAACACATTGGGCATGTCAGACGAGTACTCCAACTCTTGTTGGAGAACCGCCTGTATGTCAAACAGGAAAATTTGTAGTTCCTCAACAGTGTAATTTCTGGGCTTTGTAGTGTCCAAGGGCACGCGCCGTATGGATTCAATCAAAGAAAAGAAGAAAAAGAAAGAAAAAAGCAGAAGAGAGCACAGCTAAAGAGAAACATTGAACCTCAGTTCCTTTGTTTTAAGAGCCACTTCAGTTAGTTCCCTTTCCAGAGAGAGGTTCATTTGTTTTTTCATCAGTTGTTTAGCTAACTATCCTAAGTCTGAGCTACGCCATCTTGGCGTCTCCTTTGACTGGTTTTCCTGCCTTTTTTATTTTATTGTTTTCAGGGGTGCAACCAATTGCCTGTGCACAGTGATAAGGTGTTGGTCCTCCGTTGCCAGGGTTGCTGGTTCAAATTCAGCTGGGAGCATCTGTTCTCCCACAAGTACATGTCACACCCGCGCTGCCGCGCCCGCCCCAGAGGCGGTCCCGGGCCATGGCTCACAGGAAAGAATGAACTATTTGTTAATGTACCATGTCATGTTTATTCATGGAAGGACTTTTATTTTAAATGGACTTTCGGGTTGACGCCCCTCGTCGCCATTTTGGTTTCTGGTTTTGTTTGTCAGGTGACTATTCTTTGTTTGGTTAATGTGTTACACCTGTGGGCTTGTGTATGCAAGTAGGGCTAGTGCCAGCTGCTGGTTGCCGAGGATTACCCTTAGTGCACCACATGCACCCAGGTTATTCAGTTAACGGTATAGACTCAGTATTCACCGGTCTGGTCTGTAGAGTGCATCCTTGTACAAGAGGACTCTCTCTCTACCTAGCTAGCTTAGCAGGGGAAGCTAACTAGCTAGGCTGCTCTTGCCTCAGGGTCCATTACGGAGCTAATGTAGGTCTGTGGCGATCTTTCGCCAGGCTTCTTCGGTTCAGCAAGCTGGGGTCCTGGAGCTCCAGGAGTGAGCGACTCTCCAGCTTGTTTTAGCAGTTAGCTCTCCTCACCGTCGGACCGGAACAGTCATCTAGGTTTGGTGGCTGACTCCTCACTCTCTCAAGTCTAGTAAGTCCAATGCGCCTGACTAGCGCTACTCTATATGTCCTAGTTCATAGCTTTCCCAGGCTAGGCTTGGAGGTTTATGTTTCTGAGTAATGGTATTGGCTCAGCCCTGGCAGCTAGCACTGCCCTAGTCGCTTACCAGCCCCAGGTGTGTTCCTTTTGTTTGCCCAGTATTGTTTGTAACAGTTTTGTTTAGTTCTTCCTTATCCCTTGTAATTGGTGCTGCATTTCTGTTTTGTTTATGGTTTATTGTTATCAATAAACTCCTCGCTTCGGTCCATCCCCTGCGAGTGTTCTCCCGTCATTGTCAGACCGAGTGGATCATGACAGAATCCTCTGCCGAACACCTCCGAACAGCGGGGATGGAGGCCTTGGGTCAGGCTGTCTGCACCCAGGGTCAATTCCTGAGGCAGCAGCAACACACGTTACAGAGTGTGTCAGAGACGGTTGGTCGCCTGGTGCAGCAACAGGCGGATCAGCAGCAACAAGTCGCCCAACTAGTGGGTGGCATCCAGGGGCTCACGAATCTGGTTCAGACTTCGTTGAAGCCCCCTAGTCCTCCCAGCCCTGTCACGACTTCCCCTAGCCCGTATCCGGTTGGAAAGCCGGATACGTACCATGGCGATCCAGAGCTTTGTGAGGGGTTCTTGCTACAGTGTGCGGTTTTCTTTAATAATCACCCAACCGGCACTGACCAGGCGAAGATCGCCTTTCTCGTATCCCGACTTGCTGGAAAAGCTCTGGACTGGGCCACAGCCACCTGAGAGACCTCAGTGAGAAGCCCTTCTCGGAATACTTGAAGCAGTTCAAGGCGGGGTTCCAACACCCCCGAGAGGGGCTCACTAAGGGTGATCTCCTGCTGCGGATGGAGCAGGGCTCCAAGCCGGCAGCCCAGTATGCGCTGGAGTTCCGAACGCTAGCCGCTGGTAGCGGGTGGAACCAGCCGGCCCTGGTGGCGCTGTTCCGCAACGGACTTAATCCGCGTCTGCAGCAGGAGATGGCATGCTGGGGTGAGTCGCTTGAGCTTGATGAGCTTATTGCGCTCGCTATTAGGTTAGACCAGCTTCTTGGTCGTCCTACTAACCCCAGGTTCTCGGAAGCTGGGGGTTCAGCGGCCAGGCCGGGAAGGCAGACCGGTCCGGCTGTCCAGAGTAGAGACCTACTCGCTGGTTCAGAGGGGCGAACTGCCCTGACGTCGTCAGCAGGAACGACCTGCGAGCCCATGGAAGTGGGCGCCCGGGGCCTCACAAAGGAAGAATGCAGTAGACGGAGCCGAGAGGGACTCTGCTACTACTGCGGGGCTGTGGGGCACGGAAGGAAGGCCTGTCCTCGACGACTCCCATTGAAATCCTGCCTATTCACAGAGGAGCGCGAGGAAGGGACCCCTCGCGCCAAGGCGGTGAGTCTGCCTGTCCAGGGACCGTTTCCCGGTCGGTTACATTGCCAGTCATGGTTTCCTACCAGAGCCAGTTTCTTGTCGTTTCAGCACTGATCGACTGTGGAGCAGAGGGCAGCTTCCTGCGAGCTGACATTGCGCAGCGTCTGCGGATCCCGACCGTGCCGCTCCCCAAGCCCCTCCGCGTCACCGCCCTGGACGGACAGCCCATGGGTCTTCGGCCCATCACTCACCGTACTGAGGGATTTTGTCTTGCCGTGAGCTTCCTCCACCAGGAAGTGGCTTCCCTGCTGGTTCTACCTGTCTCCGAGCATGAGATGATACTAGGTCTGCCCTGGTTGAGCCAGCATAACCCTCATATCTCCTGGCCTGAACGGGAGATTGTATCCTGGTCCCCTTATTGTCATGACAAGTGCCTTACACTAGCTCCCCTTAGGGTCATGTCTACCTCCGTAGCGAGCTCCGAGCCCGAAAATGTGGTAGTCCTGCCACCGGAGTATAACGATATGCGAGATGTGTTCAGTAAGTCCAGTGCCGCTAAGCTTCCCCCCCATCGCCCTTACAATTGCGCCATAGAACTGGTAGAAGGGGCCACTTTACCTAAAGCCAGGATCTACCCCCTTATGGGGGAAGAAGAAAGGGCAATGGAGGACTACATTTCAGAGGCTTTAGCTCAGGGATACATCACTCCGTCCAAGTCTCCAGTGGCTTCGGGATTCTTTTTCATCAGGAAGAAGGGGGGTGGGTTAAGGCCATGTATAGACTATCGGGCTCTCAACGCAATCACCAATAGGTACCCGTTTCCTATGCCGTTGGTGCTTTCCGCTCTCGAGCAGCTGCGGGGAGCCCAGATATTCACGAAATTGGATCTCCGCAGTGCGTATAACCTGGTGCGTATCAGGGAGGGGGACGAATGGAAGGCGGCGTTCATGACTACCAGGGCATTTCCAGTACCGGGTTATGCCGTATGGGTTAGCTAACGCCCCCTCTGTCTTCTAGGCTTTCATAAATGACGTCCTGAAAGACTACCTAGGATGCTTCGTAGTGGTCTTTCTGGACGTCATTCTAGTGTACTCCCCCGACCTTTATACGCACATCCGTCAAGTTCGTCTGGTCCTGGCGAGGCTCAGGGCCCACCTGCTATTCACTAAATTAGAGAAGTGCGTGTTCCACGTCCATGAGATCCCTTTCCTAGGGTACATTATCAGCGAGCGGGGGGTTTAGATGGATCAGACCAAAGTCCAGGCAGTCTTGGACTGGCCGTCACCTGGCTCCGTTAAGGAGGTCCAGTGGTTCCTAGATTTCGCTAATTTTTATAGACGGTTTATCCGGTATTTTAGCAGGTTGGCAGCCCCGGTAACGTCGTTACTCAAAGGAGCTCCCCGGCACATCACGTCCTTCCAGGCGCTCAAACGCGCATTCACGTCGGCCCGCTGTTGCGTCACCCCGACCCCGTAAACCATTCATGGTCGAGGTGGATGCCTCCAACACCGGGGTGGGGCCGGTTCTCTCCCAACATCACGGGCAGAACGATAGACTCCATCCGGTGGCTTTCTACTCAAAGAAGCTCACGGGGGCCGAACAGAATTACGGGGTAGGGGATAGGGAGCGCCTAGCAGTCAAAATGGCACTCGGAGAGTGGCGTCATTGGTTAGAGGGTGCTGCCTACCCATTCCTGGTATTAACGGATCACAAGAATCTAGAGTTTGAGAAATGCCAAGTCTCTGAACCCCCGGCAAGCTAGGTGGTCCCTGTTCTTCGACAGGTTCAGATTTATAATCTCATATCGTCCGGGCTCCTGCAACACCAAAGCGGACGCTCTCTTTCGTATTCACCAGTCTGTGGATGAGGGAAAGACCGCTCCAGCACCCATCCTGCCATCGGGTGTCACCGTCGTGGCAATTCAGTGGGACCTGGATACTGAGATAGACGAGGCCCTCAAACGCACCACCGTGCCCCCATCATGCCCTGTGGACAAGGTCTACGTCCCAGGGGCTTTCCGGGAGAAGATCATCGGTTGGGCTCATGCTTCTCCGGCATCGGGTCATCCAGGTGAGGCCCGCACGTACTATCTGCTCTCTCCCAAATATTGGTGGGAGGGGATGAGGGCAGATATACATCGGGTAGTGGCATCATGCAGTGAGTGTGCTCAATGTAAGACCCCAAAGACTCTCCCGTCGGGGAAGCTCATGTCACTACCCGTTCCTGAACGTCCGTGGTCTCACCTGGCTGTTGACTTCATTACTGACCTGCCTAAGTCTGAGGGGCACACGGTGGTGATGACGGTAGTGGAACGTTTCTCAAAAGGGGTTTGGTTCATACTATTCTCTGCATTGCCCTCAGCAATGCAGACCGCTCAAGCCCTGGTAGACCACGTCCTCCGGAATTTCGGGATTCCGGAGGGCATAGTATCTGACCGGGGGGCCCAGTTTACGTCTAAGGTATGGGGTGCCTTCTGTGAACACCTGGGGGTGAGTGTATGCCTGTCCTCGGGTTATCACCCTCAGTCTAACGGCCAGTGCGAGCGCACTAACCAGGAGCTGGGTAAGTTCCTACGGCTGTACTGCCATGACTACCCCAGCGACTGGTCCCGGTATCTGGTCTGGGCAGAGATGGCATGACCCCATACCAGTGTTACATAGGCTACCAGCCTCCGCCGGCCCCCTGGACTGCCACGGAGACCCAAGTCCCAGCAGTGGATGCTTGGATGCGTCGCAGCGAAGCAGTCTGGACCGGAGCCCACCAGCACATCCAGACATTCCTGCGACGCTACAAGGCCCAAGCGGACCAGAAGAGAGGGGAGACTCCGACATACCAACCAGGTGACCAGGTCTGGTTGGCCACGAAGAATCTCCGAACTAGTTTCCCTTCACACAAACTGAAAGTTAAGTACTCTGGTCCTTATGCAATAGAAAAAGAATCAACGAAGTTGCTTATCGTATCTGACTACCCCCACAGTCACGTATTCACCCGGTTTTTCATGTGTCTCAGCTCAAGCCCATGGTACCCGGACCCGTCAGCCTCGTCGGACCAGATGGGACCCTCCGCAGGAAGTTCGGAGACACTGGTTTCAGTTCGGCGCCCGGGGCGTCCCCGTCGGGGGACCCACCCGGCCGCCTTGGGGGGGGTACTGTCACGCCCGAGCTGCCGCGCCCGCCCCAGAGGCGGTCCCGGGCCATGGCTCACAGGAAAGAATGAACTATTTGTTAATGTACCATGTCATGTTTATTCATGGAAGGACTTTTATGTTGAAATGGACTTTCGGGTTGACGCCCCTCGTCGCCATTTTGGTTTCTGGTTTTGTTTGTCAGGTGACTATTCTTTGTTTGGTTAATGTGTTACACCTGTGGGCTGGTGTATTTAAGTAGGGCTAGTGCCAGCTGCTGGTTGCCGAGGATTACCCTTAGTGCACCACATGCACCCAGGTTATTCAGTTAACGGTATAGACTCAGTATTCACCGGTCTGGTCTGTAGAGTGCATCCTCGTACTAGAGGACTCTCTCTCTACCTAGCTAGCTTAGCAGGGGAAGTTAACTAGCTAGGCTGCTCTTGCCTCAGGGTCCATTAGGGAGCTAATGTAGGTCTGTGGCGATCTTTCACCAGGCTTCTTCGGTTCAGCAAGCTGGGGTCCTGGAGCTCCTGGAGTGAGCGACTCTCCAGCTTGTTTTAGCAGTTAGCTCTCCTCACCGTCGGACCGGAACAGTCATCTAGGTTTGGTGGCTGACTCCTCACGCTCTCAAGTCTAGTAAGTTCAATGCACCTGACTAGCGCTACTCTATATGTCCTAGTTCATAGCTTTCCCAGGCTCGGCTTGGAGGTTTATGTTTCTGAGTAATGGTATTGGCTCAGCCCCGGCAGCTAGCACTGCCCTAGTGCCTCACCAGCCCCAGGTGTGTTCCTTTTGTTTGCCCAGTATTGTTTGTCACAGTTTTGTTTAGTTCTTCCGTATCCCTTGTTATTGGTGCTGCATTTCTGTTTTGTTTATGGTTTATTGTTATCAATAAACTCCTTGCTTCGGTTCATCCCCTGCGAGTGTTCTACCGTCATTGTCAGACCGAGTGGATCATGACAGTACACAAACACACCCACAGTCACATTAAGCATGGTATGCAACTAAATTGCAGTGGTTTTACTGCCTCTCTAGTGTAAACACACTCAGTTTTAACAGGTGAATTCTCAGTTCTCATACTCAGTAAACAGTGAAGGAACAGAATTACAGTGCATTTTTTTTAAAGAAGAGAGCCAGAAGGTAACACAGGTAACGTTTTCCTAAAACGTAGCTGCTATTATGCCGCTCCTGAAAAAGAGAACTTTGATGGTTTGGTAACTTTTATCAATAATTTATAAATAGTTCTGACCAGAGGAGTTTTGGTTCCTCCAAAGGTCTTTTATCCTCAGGCTCTGAGGGAGTTTTACCTTGCCACTGTCATCATTGGCTTGCTCACTGGGGGTCTTGGATCCTTCATGTCTTCCTACATTATTTCTTTTTTTTGTCTTTTACTAATTATGTAAAGCTGCTTTGTGACAACAACAGTTGTAAAAAGCTATACAAAGTGTGTACCACACTTTGTATTTCAACGATAACACCAGCACCTATTTCAACGATAACACCAGCACCTCAGACCTAAAGCTCGGTCTACTTAACATTAGATCACTATCCTCAAAAGCAGTGATCGTGAATGAAATTATATGTGATCAGAAACTAGATGTTTTCTGCCTCACCGAAACCTGGATTAGACCTGATCAATATATAGCTCTAAATGAAGCCACCCCCACAGGTTATAAATATGTACATAGCCCTAGATTATCAGGCAGAGGAGGTGGAGTATGTATAATCTACCAGAATACACTAGAGATTATTCAAAAACACTGTAACACCTTCACTTCTTTTGAGCTTATCTACATTAATATATCAAATCCGACCACAAATAAAAATGTTTTCTCACTGATTAATATTTATAGGCCTCCAGGGCCCTACTCTGAATTTTTAAAAGAATTCAGTAATTTTTCTGCAGACTTGGCAGTGTGCAGTGACAAAGTTATAATAGTAGGAGATTTTAATATTCACTTTGAAAAAGCAGACGATCCATTAACAAAGGCGTTTGTATCAATTTTAGATTCTGTTGGCATTATACAAAACATAACTGGACCCACACATTACTGTAATCATACCCTAGATTTAGTCCTGACCCTGGGTGTTAGCATTGATCAGCTAAATATTCTACCTCAAAGCTCAGTAATATCAGACCATTATCTAATCTCCTTTGAGCTACATCTAAGGCAAAATGTAAATTCTTCTCCCCAACACTGCCTAAAACGCACAATAACACCAATGACAGCTGTACAGTTTACTAAAAATCTCCCACCCCTATCGACCTTAGCTTACACTCCGTCAGACCAAACGGAGCTCGTCAAATTAACAAACGATCTAGAGAATACCCTCCGATCAACCTTAGACAAAGTAGCACCGTTCAAAAATAAAATGATGAGGCAAAAAAGGCTGGCACCGTGGTACAGTGATCAAACTCGTACCTTAAAACAAACAGTGCGGAAACTAGAGCGTAAATGGCGGACGACCAAACTAGAGGAGTTCCACTCTGCGTGGAAGGACAGCCTTAGTCAATATAGAAAGGCACTCATTAAAGCTCGCTCAGTGTATCTGGCCTCGCTGATCGAGAAAAACAAAAACAATCCCAGAGTTCTTTTTAATGAGATCTCTAAACTTACTAAAAGCCAGGCAGACACTCAACCCCAGATCCCAACATCTTTAACTAGTCATGTTTTTATGGACTATTTTAATAATAAAATAGAAAATATTAGACAACAAATCCAACCCTGCTTATTAAATCAAACATGGCCGTCACCCGATGTAGTTGCTTTAGAACAAAACTTAGTTGTAGAACAAAGGCTGGAAGCCTTCTACCCACTTCCACAGCCAGAACTAGAAAAAATTATATCCTCAGCTAATTGTACAACATGTACACTCGACCCGATTCCCTCTAAATTGCTAAAAGAAATTCTCCCAATTATAATCGGACCTCTTTTAACAATTGTAAATTCATCCCTTAGCCTTGGGCATGTACCCCAAACCCTTAAAATAGCAGTTATAAAACCTTTAATCAAAAAAACAAATCTTGATCCTAGCGTATTATCTAATTATAGACCCATCTCAAACTTAACATGCGTATCTAAGATATTAGAAAAAGCTGTGGCCCAACAACTCTGCTTATACCTGAGTAAAAATTACATGTATGAGAAATTCCAGTCTGGATTTAGATCCAATCACAGCACAGAGACAGCCCTAGTGACGATTACAAATGATCTCCTTCTTGCCTCTGATCAAGGCTACGTATCTTTATTAGTCCTACTAGACCTTAGTGCAGCCTTTGATACAATAGATCATTCTATATTACTAGAAAGATTAGAGAAAATGGTTGGAATCACAGGGACAGCCCTATCATGGTTCCAATCATATCTAACGGGACGCTTCCAATTTGTAAAGATAAATGATTTATCTTCAAACTACGCAGAAGTAAGATATGGAGTTCCGCAAGGCTCAATTTTAGGACCACTATTATTTACATTATACATGTTACCACTGGGCTCAGTTATAAGCAGACATGGCGTTAATTTCCACTTCTATGCAGATGACACACAGCTCTATATATCAGCCAAACCTGACGATAAATTTAGATTACAGAAAATGGAGGACTGTGTAAAGGATATAAAACTCTGGATGTCACATAACTTCCTTCTCCTTAACAGTGACAAAACCGAAGTTCTCCTTTTAGGTCCAAAAGACTCTAGAAATAAACTATCAGACTTAATGTTAGACTTGGCTGATTCTCCCATCATTCCTGGTTTAGCAGCTAAAAATCTTGGCGTCACATTCGACTCAGATTTATCATTTGAGCAACATATAGCTAATATTAGTAGAACAGCCTTTATGCAGCTTAGGAACATCTCCAAACTAAGAAACTCCTTATCACTACAAGACGCAGAAAAGCTAGTACATGCTTTTATTACCTCAAGGCTAGATTACTGTAATGCATTACTGTCAGGTTGTTCCAGCAGGAACCTCAATAAACTTCAGCTGGTGCAAAATGCTGCAGCCAGGGTCCTTACTAAAACTAGAAAATTTGACCATATCAGTCCAGTTCTATCAGCACTTCATTGGCTCCCAGTTAAATTCCGTATTGAATACAAAATTCTTTTATTAACATATAAAGCCCTACATGGCCTCGCTCCTGAGTACCTGCAGGATCTTATAGTATATTACGAACCATCAAGACTACTTAGATCTCAGGGTGCTGGCCTCTTACGCGTTCCCAAAATTCAGAAAACCTCAGCAGGGGGAAGAGCCTTTTCCTATAAAGCCCCCCAGCTCTGGAATAACCTTCCAGATAATGTTCGGGACTCAGACACAGTCTCAATCTTTAAATCTAAACTGAAAACTTATATGTTTAGTTTAGCTTTTGGTAATTAATGTTTCTTAGATAAGGGCTGCAGGTCCAGGGGTTCGCGGACCCAGGGAATTGTAGTACACTGAGATGCTGGAGCTGTCGTCACACGCGATCACTCAGGTTTGTTGACGGTGGAGCAGATAGATGCTGGTGTTCTCAGGGTACGCCCGTGTCCGTGTTACCTTCTGGCTCTCTCCTTTTAATTATGCTGTGATAATCAGACCTGCCGGAGTCATCAGACATACCCAGATGCTGATGATCAACATTCTCTGCACTCCATAAAATTCCTCTTAGAACTAACTTCTCTCTCTTTACCTTCCCCGAGTAAATGGCCACCCAGCCCGATCTGCAGGAAGATTGCCCGCTGAGGTCCCCTCTACCTGCATCTAACCAGCTGCCACCTACCAGTCCAGCCAGCGGGTCCCCCCCCCCAACCCGCCACCACCCATGGCTCACCCGCCAGCCGCTGCTGCCTGTTTGGTGGCCGTGCTGAAACCTAGATGGACTCGTGCCTGTCTGACACTATTAATATCACAACTATTAACTTTCTGTTGTACCTGGTTTGGTAATTTTTATCATTAATGTTTAAAACAGTCTGGCCAGAGGAGGATAAGTCCCCCTTGTGAGTCTTGGTTCCTCCCAAGGTTTCTTCCTCCAGCTCTGAGGGAGTTTTTCCTTGCCACTGTCGCCGTTGGCTTGCTCACGGGGGTCTTTGACGCTTCATGTTGTTTCTTCTTTCTTCTCTGAATCTGTTCTTTATTAAGTAATAATTATGTAAAGCTGCTTTGTGACGACAACAGTTGTAAAAAAGCGCTATACAAATAAATTTGACTTGACTTGACTTGACTTAACATGGACCAGAGGAAGCAAAGGAAAGAGTTGTCTCAGGAGAAAGAAAATTATAAAAGTAAAGGTTATAAGACCATCTCCAAGCAGCTTGATGCTCCTGTGACTATAGTTGTACATATTATTCAGAAATTTAAGATCCATGGGACTGTAGCCAACCTCCCTGGATGTGGCTGCAAGAGGAAAATTGATGACAAATCAAAGAGACGGATAATACGAATGGTAACAAAAGAGCCCAGATAAACTTCTAAAGAGATTAAAAGTGAACTTCAAGCTCAAGGAACATCAGTGTCAGATCACACCATCCGTTATTGTTTGACCCAAAGTGGACTTCATGGGAGACGACCAAGGAGGACACCATTGTTGAAAACAAATCATAAAAAGCCAGACTTAGTCACAGGTCATGGGTCTTGCAACAGGATAATGACCCAAAACACAGCTAAAAACACCCAAGAATGGCTGAGAGGAAAACTTTGGACTATTCTGAAGTGGCCTTCTATGAGCCCTGACCTAAATCCTATTGAGCATCTTTGGAAGGAGCTGAAACATGCCATCTGGGAAAGACACCCTTCAAACCTGAGACAACTGGAGCAGTTTGTTCATGAGGAGTGGGCCAAAATACCTGCTGAGAGGTGCAGAAGTCTCATTGACAGTTACAGGAATCGTTTGATTGCAGTGATTGCTTCAAAACGTTGTGCAACAAAATATTAAGGGTACCATCATTTCTGTCCAGGCCTGTTTCATGAGTTTATTTTTTTTAAATAATTTTGTTGAAGTTAAGTTTTCAACCAGGGAAGAGCAGCTGTTAATCCTTCTTCCATGAATCAAAGTTTGGTTCTGGTAGATTTTTTTAATAAAAATAAACTGTACAAATAAAACATGAATTAGACAGTTTAATATCTTTATTAGAGAGGAGAGGAGCAGAAATCTGAGCGAGAGATGAGTCTAGAGCTGACCAACTCACATGTTTATGAAGAACAATAAAAAGGTTATTACTGTTATTATATTTAATCAGAACTGGACCAGCCTAAATCTAACCACTAATCCTCTTATCTTACAAACATTATCAATCATTTTACAGATGATGGTTGTTTGTTGGTCAAAAGGCTTCCACTAAAACAGCTCATTACTGTCCTGCAAAAACATCATAACTCCAAAACAGCTTTCCAGGAGAAGGGAAAAAATTAAGATTAATGATTAATGGTAAAAAATAAAAATGGCTAAAATGGAGATGCAATGTTTTTGGAACAGTAATGGAATGTAACCTGTTATCTCTCTGAATATTATTCTCTACTGGATACAATTCACAGAAACTGTAAAATCTACTTTCAAAAGGTAAAAAAAAAAATATTGTGCTGCTGCAGTAATAATTAGTAATAAACATTAATAATTAATAATAATCAGAAATAAGCAGCAGGATAGAGAAGAGGGAGATGTTTTCTAATTATTTGATTTAGTCACTGTTTACTGTTTGCTGGATTCAGTTACATTTGCCACGTCTCTCTTATCAATCTGATCCATGACCTGCTGCACCCAGCTCTCTCCGGGGTCCACACACACACTGTCTCCCCTCCTGTAGGTAAAACTGCAGTGGAGAAAAGCTGAGTGTTAAAGGTGAAGAGATTTACTACAGAAACTGATGATCCATCATTAAACCTGACAGATACACACATTGTAACACACACAGTTATGCAGAGGAGTAATTACAACAATTAAGATGTACATTGTCCTCTACACAGCTCTGTGAAACATTATTTGCCTCTTCCAGATTTCTTCTGTTTCTGCATAAATGTTTCAGATCATCCAGCTGATTTTAATATCAGATAAAGAAAACATGAGTTCATTCATTAAAGATAAAGATTTATTTACAGCCTAAATCACCAAGCTGAAAAACAATGGGGCAATATTCATCACAGTATAGGAGAGGAACATTGGGGGTTAATGAGATTGTTCATTAAAATCTTTCCAATCAAGAGAGACGGAGAGCAGGCGATGATGTGAGTTGCTCAGCATTGTAAGATAGAAATCAGAGGAAAACTTGGTTTAAAAATAAAAGATGTGAAGTGTAAAGGTGAAGTGAAGTGTAGTGAGTTTAGAGAGGTCAGTAAACACTGTAAGAGTAAACCCAGCAGCAGATCAAAGTTATTATATTTCATATTTCTGACCCACTGGAATATTAATAAAGAACGGGGGTGGAGACTCACATCACTCCAGCTTTTGTACAGTCAGATCTCGTTTCTTCATACTTCATGATGAGTTTTACAGGAATTCTCCTCTTATAGTAACTAAAACAGCATATATCTGATCCACGTGCATCTGTGTGACAATGACAATAATAATAAGATGATGATAAAGATGAAGATGATGAAGAAGCTCCTAATGAAGCAGTAGTGAAGGTGAGTCTGAACACTGAGGGATGAGGTGAACACTGAACAGGTGTTAATGAGGATGAAGTGAATCTGAAAGTGAATCAGTTTAATGAAGCTACAACAGCTGTGATTCTCTAACTGCTGTAATAATAATAATAATAATAATAATAATAATATACATTTGATATTGTTCTCACAACATTAACAATTGTTGTTAACAGTGTGAGTAAATCTACAGTAATCTGAGAGTAATTAAGAATGTAATTAGACTGTAATTAAAGGTACAGTCATTAACTCAGGTAATAAAGATGAGCAGAGATGAAAGAATGATGAACCCGAGGATGAACTTACTGTTTCCCTCCACACAGGACTGAAGGTAGAGGATGACCAGCAGAGCCAGGAGGAGAGAACCACACCAGCCTCTCATGACTGCGTCTTCAGCTGCAGGAGATGATGATGAAGATGATTATGATGATGATCTGATATTCTGGAATGAGGCAATTTCATTGTGCTCTCAGTTTTATAAACAGATAAGGAGGGGTGGAGTTTAGATGACTGAAAAAAAAAATTCCACAGGAAACCCATATGTGGTTCTCACTTACAGCGAGACATGATCAGTTATCTGGTACACATTAGTCATTAGAGGAGATAACCACAACCATTCTATCAATAGTTTTAAACAAATATTAATGAGTGAAGGAAATGGCATATCTGTTCATACAGTGGTTCTGTTTGTCAGTAAAACAGTTTTCAATACAATAGACAGCTGCTGCTTCTCTTTTTTGTGTGACTTGATTGATCGCAGTACAGCAGTAGCAGCCACGGTCACATTAAGCATGGTAGCCAAACTGCAGTGGTTTTACTGCCTCTTTAGTGTAAACACACTCAGTTTTAACAGGTGAATTCTCAGACTCAGTAAACAATCAGAAAGCAGTGAAGGAACAGAATTACAGTGACATTTTAACAGAATTAATCATATAAACATCCTCATCCACTGTACAAGGCCTAGATGAAAAGTCTAGATAAGACATACGAGGAGAGAGCAACCACAGTGCTATAAAGAAGAAAATAATAAACAACAGGTTAGTCCTAAACTTCTGCTAGACCACATGAATACTGTTTATTCAGTGGCTCTTCCCCCTAAATCTGTTCATTGTATATTCCCATCAGCAGGTTGCCCCTTATCAATTGACCCACAGACCCGCAAGCAGATTAAAGGGGCGGAGCCACAGACTAAATGTCATGATCCACTCGGTCTGACAATGACGGGAGAACACTCGCAGGGGATGGACCGAAGCGAGGAGTTTATTGATAACAATAAACCATAAACAAAACAGAAATGCAGCACCAATAACAAGGGATACAGAAGAACTAAACAAAACCGTGACAAACAATACTGGGCAAACAAAAGGAACTCACCTGGGCCTGGTGAGGCACTAGGGCAGTGCTAGCTGCCGGGGCTGAGCCAATACCATTACTCAGAAACATAAACCTCCAAGCCGAGCCTGGGAAAACTATGAACTAGGACATATAGAGTAGCGCTAGTCAGGCGCATAGAACTTACTAGACTTGAGAGCGTGAGGAGTCAGCCACCAAACCTAGACGACTGTTTCGGTCCAACGGTGAGGAGAGCTAACTGCTAAAACAAGCTGAAGAGTCGCTCACTCCAGGAGCTCCAGGACCCCAGCTTGCTGAACCGAGAAAGCCTGGCGAAAGATCGCCACAGACCTACATTAGCTCCCAAATGGACCTTGAGGCAAGAGTAGCCTAGCTAGTTAGCTTCCCCTGCTAAGCTAGCTAGGTAGAGAGAGAGTCCTCTAGTACGAGGATGCACTCTACAGACCAGACCGGTGAATACTGAGTCTCTACCGTTAACTGAATAACCTGGGTGCATGTGGTGCACTAAGGGTAATCCTCGGCCACCAGCAGCTGGCCCTAGGCCTACTTAAATACACCAGCCCACAGGTGTAACACATTAACCAAACAAAGAATAGTCACCTGACAAACAAAACCAGAAACCAAAATGGCGACGAGGGGCGTCAACCCAAAAGTCCATTTCAACATAAAAGTCCTTCCTTTGAATAAACCTGACATGGTTCAGTAACAAATAGTTCATCTTCTCCTGTGAGCCGCGGCCCGGGACTGCCTTTGGGGCGGGCGTGACAGAAGGCCAGTGGTTGCGCACCTCAGTGAGTTCTGGGCCATCTCGGCCCAGACCAGATACCGGGACCAGTTGCTGGGGTAGTCGTGACAGTACAGCCGTAAGAACTTCCCCAGCTCCTGGTTAGTGCGCTCGCACTGGTCATTAGAATGGGGGTGATAACCCGAGGACAGGCTTACACTCACCCCCAGATGTTCACAGAAGGCACCCCATACCTTAGATGTGAACTGGGCCCCCCGGTCAGATACTATGTCACCCGGAATCCCGAAATTCCGGAGGACGTGGTCTACCAAGGCTTGAGCAGTCTGCATTGCTGAGGGCAATGCAGAGAATGGTATGAACCTAACCCCTCGTGAGAAACGGTCCACTAATGAACGGTCAGTAATGAAGTCAACAGCCAGGTGAGACCACGGACGTTCAGGAATGGGTAGCGGCATGAGCTTCCCCGATGGGAGCATCTTTGGGGTCTTACATTGAGCACACTCGCTGCATGATGCCACTACCCGATGTATATCGTCTATCTCTGTATCCAGGTCCCACTGAATTGCCGCAACGGTGACACCCGATGGCAGGATGGGTGCTGGAGCGGTCTCTCCCTCATCCACAGACTGGTGAATACGAGAGAGAGCGTCCGCTTTGGTGTTGCGGTAGCCCGGACGATACAAGATTGTAAATCTGAACCTGGCGAAGAACAGGGACCACCTAGCTTGCCGGGGGTTCAGACACTTGGCATTTCTCAAAAATTCTAGATTCTTGTGATCCGTTAATACCAGGAATGGGTAGGCAGCACCCTCTAACCAATGACACCACTCTCCGAGCGCCATTTTGACTGCTAGGATCTCCCTATCCCCTACCCTGTAATTCCGTTCGGCCCCCGTGAGCTTTTTTGAGTAGAAAGCCACCGGATGGAGTCTATCGTTCTCCCCGTGACGTTGGGAGAGAACCGCCCCCACCCCGGTGTTGGAGGCATCCACCTCGACCACGAACGGTTTACGGGGGTCGGGGTGACGCAACAGCGGGGCCGACATGAATGCGCGTTTGAGCGCCTGGAAGGAGTCCTCCGCGGCCGACATCCACGTGATGTGCCGGGGAGCGCCCTTAAGTAACGACGTTATCGGGGCTGCCAACCTGCTAAAATCCCGGATAAACCGTCAATAAAAATTTGCAAAACCTAGGAACCGCTGGACCTCCTTAACGGAGCCAGGTGACGGCCAGTCCAAGACTGCCTGGACTTTGGTCTGATCCATCTGAACGCCCTGCTCGCTGATAACGTACCCCAGAAAAGGGATCTCATGGACGTGGAACACGCACTTCTCTAATTTAGCGAATAGCAGGTGGGCCCTGAGCCTCGCCAGGACCAGACGAAATTGACGGATGTGCATATACAGGTCGGGGGAGTACACTAGAATGTCATCCAGAAAGACCACCACAAAGCGTCCGAGGTAGTCTTTCAGGATGTCATTTATGAAAGCCTGGAAGACGGAGGGGGCATTAGCTAACCCATACGGCATAACCCGGTACTGGAAATGCCCCCTGGTGGTCATGAACGCCGCCTTCCATTCGTCCCCCTCCCTGATACGCACCAGGTTATACGCACTGCGGAGATCCAATTTTGTGAATATCCGGGCTCCCCGCAGCTGCTCAAGAGCGGAAGGCACCAACGGCATAGGAAACGGGTACCTATTGGTGATTGCGTTGATAATCTATACATGGCCTTAGCCCACCCCCCTTCTTCCTGATAAAAAAAAAAACCCAGAAGCCACCGGAGACTTGGACAGAGTGATGTATCCCTGAGCTAAAGCCTCTGAAATGTAGTCCTCCATTGCTCTCTCTTCTTCCCCCATAAGGGGGTAGATCCTGGCTTTAGGTAGACTGGCCCCTTCAACCAGATCTATGGCGCAATCGTAAGGGCGATGGGGGGGGGGGGGGGGGGGGGGAGTTTAGTGGCACTGGACTTACTGAACTTACTGGGTTAGTAGGACGACCAAGAAGCTGGTCTAACCTAATAGCGAGCGCGATAAGCTCATCAAGCTCAAGCGACTCACCCCGGCATGCCATCTCCCACTGCAGACGCGGATTAAGTCTGTTGCGGAACAGTGCCACCAAGGCCGGCTGGTTCCATCCGCTACCAGCGGCTAGCGTTCGGAACTCCAGCGCATACTGGGCTGCCGGCTTGGAGCCCTGCTCCATCCGCAGCAGGAGATCGCTCTTAGTGAGCCCCTCTCGGGGGTGTTGGAACACTGCCTTGAACTGCTTCAAATAGTCCGGGAAGGGCTTCTCACTGAGGTCCTCCCAGGTGGCTGTGGCCCAGTCCAGAGCTTTTCCAGCGAGTCGGGATACGAGAAAGGCGATCTTCGCCTGGTCAGTGCCGGTTGGGTGATTATTAAAGAAAACCGCACACTGTAGCAAGAACCCCTCGCAAAGCTCTGGATCGCCATGGTACGTATCCGGTCTTTCAACCGGATACGGGCTAGGGGAAGTCGTGACAGGGCTGGGAGGACTAGGGGGCTCCAACGAAGTCTGAACCAGATTCGTGAGCCCCTGGATGCCACCCACTAGTTGGGCAACTTGTTGCTGCTGATCAGCCTGTTGCTGCACCAGGCGACCAACCGTCTCTGACACACTCTGTAATGTGTGTTGCTGCTGCACCAGGAATCGACCCTGGGCGCAAACAGCCTGACCCAAGGCCTCCATCCCCGCTGTTCGGAGGCGGTCGGCCGAGGATTCTGTCATGATCCACTCGGTCTGACAATGACGGGAGAACACTCGCAGGGGATGGACCGAAGCAAGGAGTTTATTGATAACAATAAACCATAAACAAAACAGAAATGCAGCACCAATAACAAGGGATACAGAAGAACTAAACAAAACCGTGACAAACAATACTGGGCAAACAAAAGGAACACACCTGGGGCTGGTGAGGCACTAGGGCAGTGCTAGCTGCCGGGGCTGAGCCAATACCATTACTCAGAAACATAAACCTCCAAGCCGAGCCTGGGAAAACTATGAACTAGGACATATAGAGTAGCGCTAGTCAGGCGCATAGAACTTACTAGACTTGAGAGCATGAGGAGTCAACCACCAAACCTAGACGACTGTTCCGGTCCAACGGTGAGGAGAGCTAACTGCTAAAACAAGCTGGAGAGTCGCTCACTCCAGGAGCTCCAGGACCCCAGCTTGCTGAACCGAGGAAGCCTGGCGAAAGATCGCCACAGACCTACATTAGCTCCCAAATGGACCTTGAGGCAAGAGTAGCCTAGCTAGTTAGCTTCCCCTGCTAAGCTAGCTAGGTACAGAGAGAGTCCTCTAGAATGAGGATGCACTCTACAGACCAGACCAGTGAATACTGAGTCTCTACCATTAACTGAATAACCTGGGTGCATGTGGTGCACTAAGGGTAATCCTCGGCCACCAGCAGCTGGCCCTAGGCCTACTTAAATACACCAGCCCACAGGTGTAACACATTAACCAAACAAAGAATAGTCACCTGACAAACAAAACCAGAAACCAAAATGGCGACGAGGGGTGTCAACCCAAAAGTCCATTTCAACATAAAAGTCCTTCCTTTGAATAAACCTGACATGGTTCAGTAACAAATAGTTCATCTTCTCCTGTGAGCCGCGGCCCGGGACCGCCTTTGGGGCGGGCGCGGCGGCGCGGGCGTGACACTAAACATCTCACACAATTCTTATATTGTGTTTAATTACCTGTTCTCTGGACAGGGACACCCCAAAATGATGAACAAATGTTATATAAATATCCTTTGATCCACTGCAACCTTAATAAAGGATAAAGGTTTAAAACTGACACCAATCCAGCTTTAAGACAGTCACTTTTTGTAACTTGTACATTCATGAGAAGTATAACAGGGATTTCTGCCTTGTAGAAACTGAAAAAGTGTTCCTCTGGTCCATTTACCTTTACATTAAAATAAACAAATAAAGCTAACAACTAATACTGAATATAATAGTATAATAATCATGTGTGGTCTTCAACTGGAGGATATAGTAACCACTGAACTGTATATCTGAAAGTATGAGGCAGTTTAATAAAGCAGGTGATTGATATGGAGTTGCTACTTGGTTGCTAGGGGGTGCGTATTTCATCACGGCCGTGCTGTGACAACCTTAAATGACCTTGAACTATTTCAAAATTTTCAATAAAAGTCACTATATCACCAATCTGTTCCACTGTAACACCATCTGTTCTTCTGCTCTGGTTAGTTGAAATAATCACAATATAATAATAGAATCATAGTAGTGATGGTAAGAGTAATGAAAGTAATGGTGGTAATAATAACAATAGTGGCAGATAGTGAACTCGGTTGACACGGTTGGCAGATTAGCCTGGCGGTCAGTCTGGTGGGTGGGCAGGTGGTCTATTGCAGATGCAGGGGATCCCAGCAGACATTCTCCCAACAGGTCAGACCAGATAAGTGTGCAGTCATTAATTCACAAGGTAAAGAGAGATAGACTTATGGAAAACAGAGAACAAGTACAATTTCAGAGTGTGGCTGACGACTCCAGCAGGCCTGATTTTAACAGCCTAATTAAAAGAAAAGAGCCAGAAGGTAACACAGACATGGGAGCACCCTGAAACACTGGCATCCATCCGCTCCACAGATATGGGAGATATTTCAAATCAAATCAAGTTTATTTTCCAGTTACATGGACATGTGTAAAGGTGTGTCATGCCTGATACTGGCTTTGTCATTCTATGTATGAACTTTCCCTATTGGTCCATTGTCCCTTAATGGACAAGCACCTCCTCAACACTACTACTCCCAGAATGCATCTGTTCATCATGTGAACCCAGATATCTGCTGAATTCTAATTAGGTTCACCTGTATCATTTTACTCCAGCCTTTATAAACCTGTTTAGATTATGCTTTGCAAAGTATTGTCATTGTTTCCCAGCGACATACCAGAAGATGTTTGACCCCTTTTTGACAGCGTTCCTCCTGAACTCAGTGATTCCTCCCTCCCTGGCCCTTGTCCCATCAGCGGACTTCCTGTGCTGCTCCAACTGCTACATGCTACTGCAGAAGATTGCTGTGCTGGAGACAAAATTGCTCAGCATTCTACCAGGAAAAGACAGGAGAAACCCTACTACACTAATACAGCACAACAGGCTAAGCTAAGGCTAGAACGCTCAACAGACTTCCCAAAGTTTGACAGGGTTCAGGCAAAACCGGGTAGAAGAATCAAGCCATGCATCAATTCCCAGAGGTGACAGTAGTGAAACAGACGTTTCTTCTGTGATGTCGAAGATTTGAATTTTCGGAACATATCTTCTTTGAATTAATTGTCACACGAGATGCTCAGACTAAATCTGTTTCGATTAAGTAAAGGTACATTAACAAGAGTACTAGTCCTCAGTTTATGAAGGCCATATCTATGTCACCAACTATAAGTGCAGAGTCGGTTAATGAACTCTTGGATAATTTTGCCTTGAAAAATTCAAATGTAATGGATGTTGTTGCACCTGTGAAAATGAAGAATATTTTGAGCAAACTGAAGGCCCTGTGGCAAAATACAATGATGGTAATAGCTTTTAAAAGAGTTGCCATTAGTCCTGCGGGTATCACCAAGGTGGACACTGGTGTTAACTGGCCTACTCCCACAAAGGTTCAAGACAAAAAGTTCCAAAGGTTGAACCCTTGCCAGGCCCGTTGGTCACTGTTTTCCCCTGACTGTAGTTTTCAATTTCCAACTAGCCCAAGTCTCAGAATGGTAAAGCTCATGCCCTGTCAGGTGCAGATGAATTTTTCAATAATGATTCTCCTTCTGAGATCATTCTGCAACCTAGAGTTGTAATATTGTATATTGGATGGGTAGAAATTATGAAATAGAGAGGGCCCTAAGAGATGTGGTAGTACCGACTTAGTGTTGGTTACATGTCCCTGTTCTGTTTCATGACTGTTTAATCACTTGGGCCCATTCACCCATTTCTTCTGGTCATCCTGGGGACACATAAACATAGCAGCTGTTAGTCAATAGATATTGGAGGGAAAGTATGTCAAGTGATATGCATAAGTTTACCTCATCCTGTTCAGTCTGTTCACAGTGTAAAACTCCAAAGACATTGCCAGCCAGTAAATTGGTACCATTACCTGTCATCAGCATCATCCAGAGAAGCCTGTGCCTCATCCTAGGGGCCATTCTAGACGGGACCTTTCCAGCTCTTCCAGGGTGCTTCCAGGCGGTGATCCCGATAGCTTTGTTCTGGCCCAATCAATGGACTAGAACCTCCTTAACACTACAACTCCCAGAATGCATATGTTCTTGCGTTTGTTATATCTGGAATTCTAACTAGTTTCAGTGTCATATTACTTCAGTCTGTAAAACATTACTCTAACCTGTTTCTTTGGACTATACTCTGCAGAGCATTGCCTGCACTGTTGTCATATGAATGCATGTATGTATTTATTAATTTCAGTGACACTACTGGGAAAAGAATTAGCTTTCAAATGTAGCCTGTCCCTTTCACTCTTTAAAATTAAGAAAGTTTGGTGATTGGTTGAATATTGATGAAAGACCAACTTTTACTAGCTGCAGTTTAATGACCAGAGTTTAATTTACCCGAGTGTAACCCTGGAGACACAACAAATGGGCATCACAAGCATTTATACTAATCTAGGTCATTTATTCTGCATTGTGGTTTGGTAGGACTAAGAAGCCTTACTTGATTGAGGGAATTCATGAACGCAGCCTTACTGATCATAGTGAAGATTTCTTGCATCACAGTGGCTGATTTAGTGAGTGAAGGATCAACAACCTCACAGCCTTCTGGCTGGCAGAAGATCGGCTTGTGAGCTGGGCCTAACAGACCCGATGAGTCAGGAACTTCCCTTGAGGACATTCAGAAGTCTTTCAGTGCACACTTGGATGCAACTTGCTAAAACTGGAAAGCTAAGTATCAGTCAGGAAGACGGGGACAGCCCTGATCTCAACAGCTAAGCTTACACAAAAGGAAACTTCCAAGCTGTGAACATTAGATGTCATTGGCAGGATATTGGTAAATCACTTGTTATATCTGAATAACATAACATTTATCTTTATAAATCTAAAATGTGTTCTGAGTTTCCAGACTGCCCCAAAAATGCTTTGAAGATGTAGCCTAATGAGAGTTATTGATAACAGAAAAGTTTTCAACCAGGGAAGAGAAGCTGTTAATCCTTGTTTCATGAATCAAAAGGGAGTTTGGCTCTGGAAGATTTTCTTTCCTTCAGTGTGAGGGAAAGTAAAAGCAGATGGTTATAAAAATAAACAAACTGTACAAATAAAACATGAATTTGACAGTTTAAGATCTTTATTAGAGAGGAGAGGAGCAGAAATCTGAGCGAGAGACGAGTCTAGAGCTGACCAACTCACATGTTTATGAAGAACAATAAAAAGGTTATTACTGTTATTATATTAAATCAGAACTGGACCAGCCTAAATCTAACCTTGAATCCTTTAATCTTGTTTAGAATACAATTCACAGAAACTGTAGAATCTACTTTCAAAAGTTCAAAAACAAAAAGCATTGTGCTGCTGCAGTAATAATCAGTAATAAGCATTAATAATCAGAAATAACCATTAATAATCAGTAATAATCAGACAAACATTAATAATCAGAAATAAAAAACAGGAGGTGTTTTTTAATTATTTGACAGGTAATTTAGTCACTGTTTACTTTTTGCTGGATTCAGTTACATTTGCCACGTCTCTCTGATCGATCTGATCCATGACCTCCTGCACCCAGCTCTCTTCGGGGTCCACACACACACTATCTCCCCTCCTGTAGGTAAAACTGCAGTGGAGAAAAGCTGAGTGTTAAAGGTGAAGAGATTTACTACAGAAACTGATGATTCAACATTAAACCTGACACACACACACACTGTAACACACACTGTAACACACACATGCTGTGAAACAGTATTTGCCACTTCCAGATTTCTTCTGTTTCTGCATAAATGTTTCACATCATCCAGCTGATTTTAATATCAGATAAAGAAAACATGAGTTCATTTATTAAAGAGAAAGATTTATTCGCAGCCTAAATCACCAAGCTGAAAAATATGAGGAGATATTCATCGCAGTATAGGAGAGGCACATTAGGGGTTAATGAGATTGTTAATTTAAATCTTTCCAATTATGAGAGACGGAGAGAGCAGGAGATGTGTTAGCAGCTCTGAGAAACTACAAATGATATAAAAATAAAAGATGTGAAGTGTAAAGATGAGGTGAAGTGTAGTGAGTTTAGAGAGGTCAGTAAACACTGTAAGAGTAAACCCAGCAGCAGATTAAAGTTATTATATTTCATATTTCACACTGGAATATTCATAAAGAACGGGGGTGGAGACTCACCTCACTCCAGCTTTTGTACACTGAGGTCCTGTTTCTTCATACTTCACAATGAGTTTTACAGGAATTTTTCTCGTATGGAAACTGAAACAGCATTGCTGTGGTCCATGTGCATCTGTGTGAACAAATAAAATATAATGAAAAGAAGAAGAAGATGAAGATGATGAAGAAGCTACTAATGAAGCAGTAGTGAAGGTGAGTCTGAACACTGAGGGATGAGGTGAACTTTGAACAGGTGTTAATGAGGATGAAGTGAATCTGAAAGTGAATCAGTTTAATGAAGAATAATAACAATAATAATATACATTTGATATTGTTCTCTCAATATTCTATAATTCTTAACAGTGCGAGTAAATCTTCTGTAACCTGAGAGAGTAATTAAGAATGTAATTAGACTGTAATTAAAGGTACAGTCACATGAAAGAATGATGAATCAGAGGATGAACTTACTGTTTCCCTCCACACAGGACTGAAGGTAGAGGATGACCAGCAGAGCCAGGAGGAGAGAACCACACCAGCCTCTCATGACTGTGTCTTCAGCTGCAGGAGATGATAATGATGATGATGATGAAGATGATGAAATGAGGCAATCTCATCTTGCACCCAGTTTTATAAACAGGTTGGGGGTGGAGTTTGGGTGAGGGGGTAAAGTGAATAAAACAAAAATACATATTTTCCACAGGAAACCAATCTGTGGTTCTCGCGAGACATGATCAGTTATCTGCACCTTAGTGATTAGAGGAGATAACCACAATCGTTCCATTGACAGTTTTAAATGAATAATGGTATAGCTGTTCATACGACTGTTCTGTTTGCAGAGAAACACTGATGTTGAAAATAAATTTGAATAAAAAGTTGCCGAATGTTCCCTCAAGCCAGGAACAAAGTCGCTTTCAGAAAAAGAGTACCATTTCCAAAAGACGACATACAGCCAGGATTGCCACTGTAATGAGAGACAGCTGAGTACCTACTTGCAGCAGACGGGGCAGTAAAGCGATCCCTTACACATTGTAACACAGCCACAGGAACTGCTGCTACGCGACTGCAAACTTCACCTGATCTGAGAGTCAGTTAACATCTAATCTAGTTAACAGTTAACAGCATGTCTCTCGCCAGTATGAGACAGAGGACACTAGCCAACTTGCTGAGTAGCGAAAGCCAGTAGAGCAGATCCTAGCCTCTCAGCCATGGAGCTATTACAGAGACTTGGGTTTGCAGAAGAAGGGTGTTGGGTGTATTTGCTTCATATATGTGTAAATAAGACATGCTTGAGTTGACTCACATTGCTTTCTTCTTCTGTATCTCTGAACTTTGCATGGTCCTCCAGTCATGTGACTTCGCCTCACCACAGGCTGAGATACAGATTGAGGGGTTGATGTTCTGATAGGATGTTGAAGTGGGCAGATCACATTAGGCAAACATTTTAAATGAGCAGACAAAAAGCCTTCTCAAATTCTTTGCAGAGGATCTGGTAATGATACCTGAATATTTCTTAATAATTTCTTTCTTCATCATTTTTGCTCTGCATTTAAAAAGAAACTGGCAAGGGATGCACTCATCCTTTTGACAGCTGGATATTTAAAAAATACGATACTGGAAAGGCTAAAGTAACAGGCGTGCACAGTAGCTTTGCTATTGTTTATCTAATTGGAACAGTGTGCACCTATCCCATTTGAGAATCAGCCCTTATCTGACTGAATAACACTTTTGAAAAAAAAC
Organism: Salminus brasiliensis; assembly: GCF_030463535.1. Taxonomy (NCBI): domain Eukaryota; kingdom Metazoa; phylum Chordata; class Actinopteri; order Characiformes; family Bryconidae; genus Salminus; species Salminus brasiliensis. Next base: position 2,331,731 of record NC_132886.1, read on the forward strand.
CTTGATTTTAGTGGGCCCACCACACACACAGAGTTTACCAATGTTGAACAGTTCAATTAATATGATCATACATATAACCATGACCACATTCTGTAAATAACGCAGTAAGACGACTCCAGTAAACAATCAGAAAGCAGTGAAGGGTCCAGACTAACAGTAGAAGTAAAGTTCACCAGAATCTCTTTTAACAGAATTAATCATATAAACATCCAACGCCCTCATAAACCTGTAGAGGGCCTAGATGAAGGGCCTAGATAAGACCTAAGAGGAGACAAAGAGAACAGTGCCATAGAGAAGAAAATAATACACAACAGTTTAGCCCAAAATACCTAGTGATAATTGCACTGTGTCATGCTGGCTAGGCGAGACAAGGGAACACTCGCAGGGACAGAGCAATGCAGAGAAAACAGTCTTTAATGACCGAACCAAATAGAACAAACACAAACAAAACGAGGCAGCAAAGTACAGGGTCCAATAAACAGAAACCAAACAGGTGACAACCGAAAGGGGATAAACCAGGAAAAAACACCTGAGGCTGGAAAGCCGTCCGGGAGCAAAGCGAGAGGGGACAAATCAAAAACCACGCTCGTCAGGCGCTGACGAACTTACTCAACTCAGGTGCTAGGGAACCGGACGCCAAATCACCTTAGCGACCAACCGGTGTACCAGACAGCGAACTCCTGAACGAGAAACCGCTCCGATAGAGCATATACTACTTGACTTTGTAGAACTTCCTAGAAGTCTCCAGACCATGAAGCCAACCTTACAGCTTGGCATCGCAAGAGTAATTCTCGGCGCCGATGCCTCTGCGTTTGCTCCCTTTGTACTCCAGCACTCAGGTGAAACAAATCAGATTTAAACACAAAACATGGCGCCTTACTGCGACCGCTGTCAACATAAAAGTCCTTAGTGAGCAAACCAACAGGAGGAACAGAAAGTACGTGAACATAGAAATTAACCTAACATTGACTGAAAAGTTCCGAGGAGCCTGTGGACCGCGGCCCGAAGCCGCCCCTGGGGGGGGCGCGGCGCCGCAGGGCTGACAGTACCCCCCCGAGGCGGCCGGTCGGGTCCCCCAACGGGGACGCCCCGGTCGCCGGCCAGATGCCCGAGAGCCCAGAACGTCCGGGAGCGGGCCCACTCGGTCCAACGAGACGGACCGTGGCACCTGCTGACTGGAGAGCCCTCCACGGGCGGGGGCCCACGGCTTCTTGGGGCGACCGCGAGGCCTGGGAGCCGGCTTGTCCGGATAGCGTTCATGAAACTCCTGGACCAATGCCGGGTCCAGGACGTTACTAGCCAGTTCCCAGGAGCGTTCCTCCGGACCATACCCTTCCCAGTCCAGCAGATACTGCAGTCGGCCCCCGCGCCGTCGGGAGTCCAGTACTCGCCGGACCGTGTAAGCGGGCGTCCCTTCCACCTCTACAGGCTCCGGCGGCGTGTCCGCCGGGGTGGCCTCGTCCAGGGGCCCTGACACCACAGGCTTGAGCTGCGAAACATGAAACACAGGATGCATTCGTGAGTGTGGGGGTAAACGAACCTTAACCGAAACCTCATTGACATGTTTGACAACCTCGAATGGACCCATGTACTTAGCTGCCAGTTTCTGAGACGGAAGACCAGTCCGAAAGTTCCGTGTGGAGACCCATACGCGATCTCCAGGCGCGTATGACGGGGTCTCCCCAGGCTTCCTATCCGCCTGTGTCTTGTAGCGCCACAGGAAGGTCTGGATGTGCTGATGGGTCTTGGTCCAGACGTTGCGGCGCATCCATGCATCTACTGCTGGTACCTGGGTCTCCGCAGCAGTCCAAGGGGCCAACGGGGGTTGGTAGCCTAACATGCACTGATAGGGGGTGAGGCCAGTGGTCGCGCACTTTAGCGAGTTCTGGGCCATCTCGGCCCAAACCAGATACCGCGACCAGTCGCTGGGGTAGTCGTGACAGTAGATTCGCAGAAACTTCCCCAGCTCCTGGTTAGTGCGCTTGCACTGGCCATTGGTCTGAGGGTGGTATCCTGAGGACAGACTTACACTCACCCCCAGGTGCTCGCAAAACGCACCCCACACCCGGGATGTGAACTGGGCCCCTCGGTCTGATACTATGTCCTTCGGGATTCCGAAATTCCGGAGGACATGGTCTACCAGGGCTTGGGCCGCCTGCATGGCTGTGGGCAACGTAGGGAACGGGATGAACTTAACCCCCCTCGAGAATCGATCCACCACCGTCATCACCACCGTGTAACCCCCGGATTCGGGCAGATCCGTGACAAAGTCTACCGCCAGGTGAGACCACAGGCGGTCAGGGACGGGCAGAGGCATGAGCTTCCCCGAAGGGAGCGTCTTGGGGGTCTTGCACAGGGCGCAGGTGCTACATGAAGCAATTATACGGTGAATGTCTGCCCGCATCCCTTCCCACCAGTACTTGGCCGCCAGTAGGTGGAAAGTACGGGTCTCACCTGGGTGGCCGGCCGTTGGAGAGGCGTGGGCCCAGCCAACGAGCCTCTCCCGGAACGTGCTCGGTACGTAGACCCTGTCTGGGGGGCACACTGTGGGAACGACGGTGCGGGAAAGTGCCTCGGCTATCTCCGTATCTAGGTCCCATTGTATCGCCGCGACTGAGACCGAAGGTGGTAACAAGGGTACCGGGTCGACCTCCCCCCCCTCCGCCGTTAGGTGGATGCGGGAGAGGGCATCCGCCTTAGTGTTACGGGAGCCCGGCCTGTATGTGATGTGGAACTGGAACCTTGCGAAAAACAGGGACCACCTGGCCTGTCGGGGGTTCAGACACTTAGCTTGCCGGAGATACTCGAGGTTCTTATGGTCGGTAAGGACTAGGAATGGGTGGGCAGCCCCCTCCAACCAATGACGCCACTCGGACAGTGCCATCTTAACCGCCAGGAGCTCCCGATCCCCTACCCCGTAGTTCCTCTCTGCTCCTGTGAGCTTCTTGGAATAGAACGCAATGGGGTGTAAGCGGTCGCTTACCTCCTGTCTCTGTGACAGGACGGCCCCCACCCCTGTACCGGAGGCATCCACCTCCACCACGAACGGCCTACAGGGATCGGGGTGTCGTAACAACGGGGCCGACGTGAAAGCACGCTTGAGTGCTTGGAACGAGTCCTCCGCGGCGGGCATCCAAATGATGCGCCGCGGGGCTCCCTTTAGCAATGACGTGATGGGCGCTGCGAAACTACTGAAGTCTCTGATGAACCTCCTGTAGAAGTTCGCAAACCCCAGAAAACTTTGTACTTCCTTGACCGAGCCTGGTGTCGGCCAGTCCCGGACTGCCTGAACCTTTGCCTGATCTATAAGAACCCCCCGTTCGCTGATGATGTAACCCAGAAAAGGTATCTCCGGCACGTGGAACACACACTTTTCTAGTTTCACAAACAGCAGGTGGGACCTGAGTCTCGCCAGGACCAGGCGGACGTGGCGCACATGGGTGACCAGGTCGGGGGAGTACACCAGTATGTCGTCCAGAAAGACCACCACGAATCGTCCGAGGTAGTCCTTCAGGACGTCATTGATGAATGACTGGAAGACGGAGGGGGCGTTGGCTAGGCCATACGGCATGACCCGATACTGGTAATGCCCCCTGGTGGTCATAAACGCCGTCTTCCACTCACAGCTTGCTAAACACTCAGGACCCCCGCAACTGTTCGAGGGCAGACGGGACCAACGGCATGGGATAGGGGAAGCACCTGGTAATAGCGTTGAGTGCCCGGTAGTCTATACACGGCCTCAACCCCCCCCCCTTTCTTCTGAATGAAAAAAAACCCTGACGCTACGGGAGACTTAGACGGAGTGATGTACCCCTATGCTAAGGCTTCGTCTATATAATCCTCCATCGCCCGTTCCTCCTCCCTAGTGAGGGGGTTTCCTGGTGCAGGAAACTCGCGGCCAGGTGGACCCCAGCGGTCACATGGGTAATGAGGCGAGGACCCATGGGCTGCCCGTCCAGGGCGGTGATGCGGAGAGGTCTATGGAGTTCCTCCACCGGGATTCCCAGACGCTCCACGATGTCGGCCCTCAGGAAGCTCCCCTCCGCACCGCAGTCGATCAACGCTGCAACACACACACACTGAGACCGGTAGGTCACTAATACCGGCAACGTGATCGACCTAGACACCAGCCCCGGAACGGGCAGACTCACCGCATTAGCCATCGGTGTTAGGGTGAGAAGCCATCAGGATCCTCCTCCGGCAGTCTCTGAAGCACAGCCCCTCTCTGGTCCTACGACTGCGTTCCTCCGGTGCAAAGCGGCCGAGACCCACCTCCATGGGCTCACTCTCTGGTGTACTGGGTGAGGCGGGGGCCGCCGTACCCGCTGAACAGGAGAGTCCAATACTCCCTGGTGCACCTTGGCTGGCCTGCTTCTGGGGGCAGGCGACCGATCCCCCAGCTCCGTGGGGTCTGAGGTGAGTAGGGCGACCTAGGAGCTGGTCCAGCCGGATCGCGAGCGCGATGAAGTCGTCCAGCTCCAACGTCTCGCCCCGACAGGCCAGCTCCCGCTGCAGACGGGGGTTCAACCCGTTACAAAACAGGGCCAAGAGGGCCAGCTGATTCCATCCGCTCCCTGCCGCCAGAGTACGGAACTCCAGGGAGTATTGAGCCGCCGACTGGGAGCCCTGCTCCATGCGCAGCAGCAGGTCACCCTTGGTGAGTCCCTCTCGGGGGTGTAGAAACACCGCCTTAAAATGTTTAAGGTATTCCGAGAGGGATCCTTCGCTGAGCTCCCTCCAGGTGGCAGTGGCCCAATCCAGAGCCTTCCCTGCGAGCCGGGATACTATAAAGGCGATCTTCGCCTGGTCAGTGCCGGTCGGGGAGTTCTTAAAGAAGACCTCACACTGAAGCAAGAACCCCTCGCAAAGTTCCGGATTGCCACTGTACGTATCCGGTTTGCCAACCGGATACGCGCTATGGGGTGTGTAGACGGGACGGGGAGAGCTAGCAGGCTCCAACGAAGTCTTTACTAGATTCGTGAGCCCCTGAACGTCACCCACTAGTTGGGTGACTTGGTGCTGCTGGCCCACCTGTTGCTGCGCCAGGTGGTCCACAGTCTCTGACACGCTCAACAGAGCGTGTTGCTGCTGCCCCAAGAATTGACCTTGAGCGCGAACAGCGTGATCCAAGGCGTCCATCCCCGCTGTTCGGAGGGTGTTGGCCGAGAATTCTGTCATGCTGGCTAGGCGAGACAAGGGAACACTCGCAGGGACAGAGCAATGCAGAGAAAACAGTCTTTAATGACCGAACCAAATAGAACAAACACAAACAAAACGAGGCAGCAAAGTACAGGGTCCAATAAACAGAAACAGAAACCAAACAGGTGACAACCGAAAGGGGATAAACCAGGAAAAAACACCTGAGGCTGGAAAGCCGTCCGGGAGCAAAGCGAGAGGGGACAAATCAAAAACCGCGCTCGTCAGGCGCTGACGAACTTACTCAACTCAGGTGCTAGGGAACCGGACGCCAAATCACCTTAGCGACCAACCGGTGTACCAGACAGCGAACTCCTGAACGAGAAACCGCTCCGATAGAGCATATACTACTTGACTTTGTAGAACTTCCTAGAAGTCTCCAGACCATGAAGCCAACCTTACAGCTTGGCATCGCAAGAGTAATTCTCGGCGCCGATGCCTCTGCGTTTGCTCCCTTTGTACTCCAGCACTCAGGTGAAACAAATCAGATGTAAACACAAAACATGGCGCCTTACTGCGACTGCTGTCAACATAAAAGTCCTTAGTGAGCAAACCAACGGGAGGAACAGAAAGTACGTGAACATAGAAATTAACCTAACATTGACTGAAAAGTTCCGAGGAGCCTGTGGACCACGGCCCGAAGCCGCCCCTGGGGGGGGGCGTGGCGCCGCAGGGCTGACACACTGATTTACACACATGGACAAAATTTTTGGTACCCCTCGATTAATGAAAGAAAACCCCTAGATTTAATAGAATAAAAATTCTATGAAAATGAACAAATAATAATCCGACATTGATTTTGAACCATTGCTTCAACAGAATTATTATAAAAAGTAAACTCATTAAACAGGCCTGGACAAAAATGATGGTACCCCTGAAAATAATGTGACCAAATGGACATGTTAAATCAAGGTGTGTTTACTAATTAGCATCATAGGTGTCTACAATCTTGTAATCAGTCAGTGAGTCTATATAAAGGGCTACAGGTAGTCACTGTGCTGTTTGGTGACATGGTGTGTACCACACTCAACATGGACCAGAGGAAGCAAAGGAAAGAGTTTCAGGAGATTAGAAAGAAAATTATAGACAAGCATGTTAAAGGTAAAGGTTATAAGACCATCCCCAAGCAGCTTGATGTTCCTGTGGCTACAGCTGCACATATTATTCAGAAATGTAAGATCCATAGGACTGTAGCCAACCTCCCTGGACGTGGCTGCAGGAGGAAAATTGATGACAAAGAGACGGAAAATACGAATGGTAACAAAAGACCCCAGAAAAACTTCAAGCTGAGAGAACATCAGTGTCAGATCGCACCATCCATCATTGTTTGAGCCAAAGTGGACTTCATGGTGAGACGACCAAGGAGGACACCAGCAACCTCTTGCTGCAAACAGGGGTTCAACCCGTTGCAGAACAGGGCGACCAGTGCGGCGTGACTCCACCCACTACGCACAGCTAAGGAGCGAAACTCCAGTGCATAATGAGCTGCTGACCTGCTCTCCTGCTCCAGGCGCAGCAGCAGGTCGCCCTTTGTGATGCTCCCCCCCTCGAGGATGCTAAAACACCGCCTTGAAGTGCTTCAGGTACTCCGAGAAGGGCTTCACACTAAGCTCCTCCCAGGTGGCAGTCGCCCAATCCAAAGCTTTACCGGCGAGACGAGATACTAGAAAGATTTTCGCCTGGTCATTGCTGGCTGCGTAGCTACTTAAGTAAACCATGCACTGAAACTAGAACTCCTCGCAAAGCTTAGGATCACCAGAATACCGGTGGGCAGACCGGATATGGACTAAGGGAAATGGTGACATGGCAGGGAGAACTAGCGGGCTCCAACGAAGCTTGCAACTTCTTTGTGAGCCCCTGAATGTCACCCACTAGTTGGGCAACTTGCTGCCATTGGTCCACCTGTTGTTGCACTAGACGACTAACGGTCTCAGACACACACCGTAGGGTGTGGTGCTGCTGCCCCAAGACTTTTCCTTGGGCTCGCACAGCCTGATAAACGGCATCCCTCTCCACCGTTCGGGAGAATTCATCGAGAATTCTGTCATGACAGGTTATGCCAGACACAAAGGGATGAACACTTGCAGAGATGGGTCCAATGCAAGTAATTCATTTAACCAAAACAAGACAAACAAAAGGGGGCAAGTGAGACAAAAAAGTCAGCAACTAAAGGGCATAAACGTGAACAGTGATCAACATAACCAGAACATGGCAAACCGGGGGTTAAGCTGGGGAACCAGCTACCTGGCAAGAGTGGCTAGGCCAACTCAACCTGGAACTGCTGTGTGGCAGAGGGTCGCCTAGATGGAACGAGAGTCGTGGGTAACCTCCGGGTTGGCTGCTCGTGAACAACAGAGTCAAGCCGAAGCTGGCCTAATCACTATGTGGTCACAGACAGGAACCTCTCGGGCTACCTCAAGGTTCCTTAACCCTAGTTACCATATAATCCAATTCTCGGCATGGAACCGAGAATACAGAGGGGCTGACAGTACCAAATATTTTGTCCATGATGTAAACTATATTTAGTCTGAGGTCATCTGCAGACTCAAAATCAGATATGCTTTTACCTGTTCTCTGGACAGTGATGCTCCAAAACGATGAACAGATGTCGTAGCTCTCACTGACCACTGACGTTTGAATGTGGTGAAATGGGCAGTTGAATACCCAAGACACTTTGAACCCTGTGTCAGATGATAGGACTGACAGAGCATCTCCCAAAGGGCTCCAAGGCTTGCAGGGGGGTCTGGATCAGCACTAGTGAGTATGTACTGACAGTGGTTATCCCATCAAGGCAGAACCGACAGATGTTCTTTTGCAGTTTTCTGCTGCGTATGGGGCTGCGTAGCTGAAGATTGTTCAGAATGCCCATGTTCATCCCTGTCCCCCATCGCTTACAATGGACATGTGGATATCACAGTGATGGAAAAAGGTGGTCTGGTCTGATAACTTTGTCCATCACATGGATGGCTGGGTGGGTGTGCTCTGTTTACTTGTGTTTGGTGCTGGAACAACAAGTCAGATCCAACATACAGGACTTGAAGGATCTGCTGGAACATGGTGGTGAGATGATTTAAAACTTTCAAAATTTGTTGATCAATCTCGTCCTTGGCCTGCTGGACCCAACTGTAGCTGGGGTCTACACACACATAATAACTCCTCTGGGTGGTAAAACTGCAGTGAAGCAAAGATTAGTGTATAACACTGTTATTAAAGGTGAAAGATAACCCTATAAGATGAGTAAATACTAAATGCTTAACCAGACTGCTCTGATTTTCAAAGTCTAACAGCTTTCTATGACTAGTAACAACTAACACAAAGCAGAGACTAATCCTTTAAAATAAATAAATAAAGTTAATGATTAATACTGACTATAATAGAATAATGATACAGTTTGTTCCTATACTGAAGGACGTAGTAATGTCACGCCTGCCTCTGTTTGGCCTCACCATGTGCTCACAAGCATACGGCCCTGTTTGTTTCTTGTCTTTCTAGCCCCTCCTGTTTGTTAGTAGTCCCACCTGTGCCTCTGTCTTAGCCATGTCCCCTTGTTAGCTCTATGTGTCCTGTGTTAGTCCTTGTATAAGTACCCCTTTGTTTCAGCATTCAGCATGTGTGTTCATGTCGGTTCATGGTACATTAGCTTGGTCTGATTGTTTGTTTTGTTAGTCTTAGTTCTTGGTTTGTTCTCCACATTGTGTCACTTTGTATCCTTTTTGCTCTGTTTAAGAAAAAAAAATGCAAATGTGTCCACTTCTAGCAGGTAATCCCTGGCCCCGGATAATTTGCGCATTGAGGGTTGGTGCTGTTGACCTCAAGTCTGTTGACCTCAAGGGCAGGAGAGGTGAGGCCAACAGTTGGAGATCTTTGTTCTTGGGACATTATGGACTTCCTCATGCATGCACCCCTCAAACCTGGAGTCGGTCCAGGCTCCAGTGTCTGCGCACAGGGTCCTGGCTCCAGTGTCTGCGCACAGGGTCCAGGCTCCAGTGTCTGCGCACAGGGTCCAGGCTCCAGTGTCTGCGCACAGGGTCCTGGCTCCAGTGTCTGCGCACAGGGTCCTGGCTCCAGTGTCTGCGCACAGGGTCCTGGCTCCAGTGTCTGTGCTAAGGGTCCAGGCTCAAGTGTCGGTGGTCCTGTCTGCCTCTGAACCCATGCTCTGACTCTATGCCAGTGGTCCTTACCACCTCTGATCCCGTGCCAGCAGTCCCATCAGCCTCTGATCCTGTGCAGATGGTCCTGTCCGCTTCTGCGGCAAGGTCAGTTCCCAGGCTGTCCACTTTAAGTCTGACAGATTATTTGCTGCAATGTCGTTCCTAAAACTGTGGGGATCGACTAAACTATTTGTTTAGTTTTATGTTTAATAAATTACTGCAAATACGTCTGCTTCCGCCTCCAAGCTTTGCCTGCCGTGACAAGTAAACCGCCAAACTGTATATTTGAAAGTGTGAGTCAGTGTAATGAAGCAAGTGGTTGATATGAAGTTGCTAGATGGTTGCTAGGGGCTGTGTAAACCTTGAATGACCTTGAACTCGAAGTCACTTTAAGTCTGTTCTTCTGCTCAGGTGTGCTGAAATAATCATAATATAATAATAAAAGTCATTGTAGTAATGGTCAGTGTAATGAGAGTAATGATGGTTAATGGTGGTAATAACAATAACAGTGGCAGATAGTAAAAGTCCATATGAACTTTAACATAGTCGTCAGGCAGATAGCAATGGCAAGGCGGTGGGAATGCTGGTCTGACACGGGTGGCAGAGGAGCATGGCGGTCTCTCTGTGATGTGACTGGTAAATTTGTCATTGCATATGTTGATGATAATCTCATTTATTCACAAAATCTGAACAGTCATCAGAATCTGTCAGTCTCACTTCTGCTTATCATCCACAGTCTAATGGACAGTGCGAAGAAATGAACCAAGAGTTCCTTTGATTGTTCTGTTTTGAAAATCAAGGTGACTGGGCACACTTCCTCCCACGGGCTGAAATGGCTCAGAACTCTGTGACCAGTTCCACTACTGGGATCACTCAGTTTCAATACATCCTAGGTTACCAACCTCGCATGATGCTCTGGTCAGAGGTTTCTCTGATCGATGACTTGCTGCACCCATTTCTCTCCGGGGTCCACACACACACTGTGGTTAAACTGCAGTGTAGAAAAGCTGAGTGTTAAAGGTGAAGAGATTTACTACAGAAACTGATGATTGATCATTAAATCTGACAGATTCACACACTGTAACACACACACTGTAACACACACACACTGTAACACACACACAGGCATGTAGAGAACCAACATAAATGAACCTATACATAACGGGTTAATGAGATTGTTCATTTAAATTAAGAGACTAAGAGAGCAGGAGATGATGTGTTAGCAGCTCTGAGAAACTACAAAGACTATGAATGATATAAAAATAAAAGATTTGAAGTGTAAAGATGAAGTGTAGATAGTTTAGAGAGGTCAGTAAACACTGTAAGAGTAAACACAGCAGCAGATTAAAGTTATTATATTTCATATTTCTGACCCACTGGAATATTCATAAAGAACGGGGGTGGAGACTCACATCTGAATAAAAAAAAGAAATGACTAGATTTTTGCCTAAACAAGACAAAAAAGAAACTCTTTAAATTCTTTACATTTCCCATGGACAATTTTGGTAGTGAGGGAATCAAAAACACTGAAATGCCTACTTACTGTTTCATTCCATGCAGGAATGAAAGTAGAAGACCACCAGTAAGCCCAGTAGGATAGAATGAACCCACAGGCTCATGGCTGTGGCCTTAGCCACAGCAGAGTCAATTTGGGGTGATTTGGGGCCTGAGAGTGAGTTGGTGATTGGGGCGCTGATTGGGGTCTGATATAAAAAAGGTTTTTGGAGTTTATGATATGATGTGATTATTATCTAAAGCAAACCACATGTCTATACAAGTGTTAGCCATGGCAGAGGCCTTCAAAGCCTTTATAATAATTGCTTAAGACAGCATATTCATGTCATCTGCAGGAAAAGTTATTCTGGCTATTATGAATACTTTTGTGGAATGATAACCACAAGAAAGCAACATCACATACACGTGTGTGTATATACACAAATAGAAGGGAGCTTTGGGAGCTACTCCTAGCAGTTGTTTTTTTAATGCACCCAGCCCCCCTACTGGTGACTGTTGGTACCAACTGACCCCTTACAGGAACCTCCCCAGAGGCAGCCCCAGAAGTACTCATGGATAAGGTCAGGGTTCAGAATACGGCATGCAGAAATCCATGAATGTTCCTCTGGTCCTTGCCTTCCTATTCTACGAGGTACTGGGTGCTGCCCCAAATACAGCGAGAGTCCAGTGACCAGGATAGGGGAGTTTGGACAAAGCCACAAACTTACAGGCCTTGGAGAAGCGATCAACAATGACCAAGACAACCATCTTTCTCACACCTCACAAGAAAAAATAAAGATACAAATGTCCTGATGTTCAGAAGGACAGATGCCAGAGTCTCCTGGGTGGAATCTTCAATTCCCCAGTGGAGGGGAGCCAGGGATGATGGGATCAGGTGACTGGTTCGGCCTGGAGGCTCTCCTTGCCAAAAAGCATTACCCTGTACTCATAGTGCCCTGAGAGAGTGACGGACACTCCACTTATCCCCCTGCCTTATGTGGACCAGACTGTCGGCACTGTGCAAGCCCACCTTTTTGTGAATTGCTGCAGTGCCTCAAAGGCGGTTAGCATAGGGGATATTATCCCTTTAATTATTAATGACATTAAGGCCCCAGTAATCAACAAAGAGTGAGGTTCCAATGCACTGCAAGTGATGAGCATGAGAAAGATTGATTAAGGGTTTTTTTAATTACTAATACAACACCATCATTAAACTCTGATTGCCAACTGACCAGTCTGAAAAACAACAGCAGCTAGCTAAATAAAAAGCTGCAAAACACTTAAATATTGTATTTAATATGAGACTTATCAACTTTATCAAGTCTGATTTTTTAAAATTTGTAATTGTCCTAGATTCAGTTGCCAGATACATCCCTCGGATACACTGGGTGCATCATTAATAATGTTCTTCGGGTCAGCGGGGGGTTTGAGGTCAACATCAGACTGCCTCACCCAGGAGCCCCTCCGGTGTTGATCATTGCATCCCAGCATCCTCAAGCTAGCCACTGTGTGGCTTTCTCTGCAGCATATTTAATAGAATGATTTGAGTCTTCAACTCTCTGGTTGTTCCTAGGCCTGCCAAGGCTTTACAGAGTGAGCACCCAGCACACCCCCGACAGCCCACTTCCATCGGCTCTCAGGTAGCCCGCCAGCCCAGCTTCTGCTCCACTATACCATGCTCTTGCATATGTTCTTCCCAGGGCACCATCAGCTCCCACATCATCACCTGTTTTGTGAAATCTGAGAAGATGCTTCAGTCAGGGCGGAGGCTAGAGTGCACAACGTGAACCTTGGAGCTATTTTCCAAAGTCTGCTCTCAGCAGCCAGTCTGTGGCTGTGGACAGTCGGCCAGCTCCATGGTCAGGATGGAGCTTTTCTCCAGCATCAATGAAAAGGATGGTTTTCTTCCCAGTGTGGTTGACTGTACACTGAGAGCATGTTCTGAAGACCAAACTCAAAATTATGAAACAAGCTAGAAATATTCGGAACGTTTTATTGAAAGACTAAACAGCCAGTTGAGACAAGCATTGCTACCTGTATGAAGTTCATTGTATGTTTTACTGCAGAGCTATATAGTCCAACAATCATGATTAAGCCCCAGAAATGTTGAACTTGCATTGACCTATAGCTTGTGACATTAACACCAATCACCGGCCTTTAAATGTATTGGCGTCATAATGTTGTGAGTGGAGAGTGGACACAGCCAGAATACCTCTCAAAATCTTCAATCTAAACATTTAAATTCTTGTTAATAGTGTAAATGAAACTGTAGTCTTTTAGTTCAGCTACAGGTGCTCTGAAACAAGAAAAATAGGCAATGCCGAGAAGTCCATACTCATACTCAGCCCATACTATAAGAAAGAAAAGAAACACACACAGACCTTTATGTTTTCTGTATTTACCTGAGGCTCATATCCAGAGCTCTCTCATGTGCATCATGTTCAACAGGTAGGAGAATGTAGAGTTAGGAGTCTTATCCAACCCATTGGTGGGCTTTCCCAACCAGGGAATCAAAACCTAGTCTGCCATGGGGAAAGCAATGTTGCTACCCACCAACTGAAGTAGAGACGTTTGGTAATGAAAGTATGACCATAAACATCTACTTACTTTGTCCGTCCTTGCAGGACTGAAAATAGAAGACGTCCATCAGACCCAGCAGGAGAGACAGCACCAGACGCTCATTGCTGTGTCATCAGCTGCAGGAGATGATGTTGATGTATGATTTGAAATCTTTTGCAGTTTGATATTCCTCTGTTTTGTCAGCAGTTGACAGGTGGTTTGGTGATCAGACGCCTAAAAGCCCTGTTTCCATCACTTAACACAGTCAGTCAGTTATGTGACAAATGTTAGTCATGGCGGAAGTCTCTAAAGTCTTTCTACCCTGCAGAAAAAAAAACTGGTTAAGATGGTCAACCAGCATGACCGGCAAAGCCAAGCTGTGCGACCAGCATGATCAAAATCAAATGCAACACACACTTAATCAGTTAGCTTACCCGTATATGGTATGGTTTCACCTGAATGAGCAGTTTTTCCATCCACCTTGACCATCCAGGACCAGCTTAGAGCACCTGAAACAAGCTGAGCTGGATTTTCAGCAGGGATTTAATCATTTAAGGACAGAATATTCATGTCATCTGGGAGAAATGTCACTCTTGTTCTGTGAATACCGGATAACCACAAGAAAGCCACGTCACACACACCAATATAAATGACCCGGTCACACAGAATACCACCTCTATTACGTGAAAACTGCATACATGTGGAAGAAATTAAGAAATTAAGAACCATTCTTAAGAATGGTTGGTGAATAAGGCCCATTGTCTTGTTCTAACATTCAACAACCTCAAGTTCCTCTAAGCAGCTGCTGAGAATCTGAAAATGAAACTAATTGAAGATTTACATCAGGAAAGGCTAATGAAAGGTATCAAAGCCCTTCCAGCTCACAGTTGTTTTTTGTTGCACAATCTAATTTTGTTGCACAATCTTTTGAGGCAATCACTGTAATCTAGTGATTTCTGTAACTGTCAGTGAGACTTCTGCACCTGTCAGCAGGTATTTTAGCCCACTCCTCATGAACAAACTGCTCCAGTTGTCTCAGGTTTGAAGGGTGCCTTTTCCAGATGGCATGTTTCAGCTCCTTCCAAAGATGCTCAATAGGATTTAGGTCAGGGCTCATAGAAGGCCACTTCAGAATAGTCCAAAGTTTTCCTCTTAGCCATTTTTAGGTGTTTTTAGCTGTGTGTGACCCATGACCTGCGGCTGAGAGCAAGATTTCTGACACTGGGTGCTGCCCATTTCTCTCTAGAATCCCTTGATAGTCTTGAGATTTCATTGTAAGACACTCTGTGCCAGATGCAGCAAAGCAGCCCCATAACATAACAGAGCCTCCTCCATGTTTCACAGTAGTAACAGTGTTCTTTTCTTGATATGCTTCATTTTTCCATCTGTGAACATAGAGCTGATGTGCCTTGGCAAAAGTCCATTTTTGTCTCATCTGTCCATAGAACATTCTCCCTTTGAGGGCTCGTCAACATGTAGTTTGACAAATTTCAGTCTGTTTTTTTATGATTTGTTTTCAACAATGGTGTCCTCCTTGGTTATCTCTTTAGAAGTTTTTCTGGGCTCTTTTGTTACCATTCGTATTATCCGTCTCTTTGATTTGTCATCAATTTTCCTCCTGTGGCCACGTCCAGGGAGGTTGGCTACAGTCCTATGGATCTCACATTTCTGAATAATATGTGCAGCTGTAGTCACAGGAACATCAAGCTGCTTGAAGATGGTCTTATAACCTTTACCTTTAACATGCTTGTCTATAATTTTCTTTCTAATCTCCTGAGACAACTCTTTCCTTTGTTTCCTCTGGTCCATGTTGAGTGTGGTTTACACCATGTCACCAAACAGCACAGTGACTACCTGTAGCCCTATATATAGGCCCAATGACCAATTACAAGATTACAGGCCTGTTTAATGAGTTTACTTTTTAAAATAATTCTGTTGAAGCATGGTTTAATATCAATGTTGGATTTTCATTGATTAATTTTCATAATTTTCATTTAAATTTTTATTTATTATTACATTTGTCAGATTCAAGTTATTTCTGTGATCATTGTGGGTTTTTCTTTTATTAACCGAAGGGTACCAACAATTTTGTCCATGTGTGTTTATATATATATACATTATCTTACTGCATAAATCTGTTATCCTTTTTGCATAAATGCATACTCCTGTTATACATGTGCATTATCCTACTGTATAACCGCAAATCATTTTGTCATTTTGCAAATCACCTATTGTATAAAGGCATTATTCTACTGTATACTGTCATACCAGGTCGGGGTGGCAGTGAAAACACTTCCAGGGATGGAGGGATGCAAGACTAAAGTAAAAGGGCAAGGTAAACACAAAACAGAGCAATAAACACGGTGGGTTAACAAGGAGTAGCAACTAATGGACAGAACAAGAAAACAGGGCTAAGATGGCACAGGAACATCACCATCAAGTACGGAGGGGCTGGCTAGTCCAGTCTTGGCTTTGTAGACCAGAGTCAGGGTTCTGAGTCTGATGAGGGCAGCAGCTACAGGAAGCCAGTGAAGAGAGAACACAGCAGAGGAGGAGCTGAACATGGCTGATCTTAGAAACTAAGAAGAGGACCCGACCCAACCCGTGCCGCTGCATTCTGGATCAGCTGCAGGGGTCTGATGGTGAGCAGAGGGAGACCAGCCAGAAGAGAGCTGCAGTGGTCGAGTCTCAAGTGACAAGAGACTGAACGAGCACCTGGGCGACTCTCTAAAGAAGAAGGGTCGAATAAACAGGCAGTGATTACAGGGGACAAGGTTGGAACACGAAAAACATAAACAAGAAGGTTTCCCCTTGAGCGAATCATGGAGCACGCTGATATAAAGGCTGTACAGTGTTAATTCATGACGATGCATGGATGTGAGGGAAGGGCTTATAAAGCCACAGTCATGGGTGACGTGAATCACGGTAGTAAGAGGAAGTCGGACGCTGCATGCTTGCGGCAAAGTTTTAAAATTCCGGCTTGTGCTGGGGGAGAGCGTGGCAGGGAGGTCCTAACACTATATGCATTGTCATGTTGTATGAATGCATTATTGCTATTGCAAAGTTGCATCTTATCGGGTAAATTGGGCACTGTCCTTTTGAAATAATAAGTTGCATTATCATGTTATATTTTTGCTATTTCTCCTAGAAATCATAATACACTTAATGAAAAAACACAATTTTTTTAAACCTATTTTATTTATCAAGGAATGCATGCAGATAACAGTAGTAACAGTAAAATGCACATGTAAGATGTGTTAAACAAAAAAAAAAGATAGGATATATAAGAAAGGATATTTATTGGTTATAGAAAGCTGTACGATCCAAACTTTGCTGAAAGGTCATTAATAGTCATTAAACATTCTATTTCTTTGCCCAAGCAGAAACTCTTCCACTGTCACAGTAAAAAGAAGCAGATTTCATTTTACTACAGACAGAAATGACACCACTCGACTGAGTTTAGGCTGAACCTTCCAGAGTCTGGCGATCAATGGCGTCCATGGCCCTCTGCACCCACCTAAAGCTGGGGTCTACACAGATGCGAGCGGGCTTCTTGGTGACAAAACTGCAGAAAAGACAAGACTGTTGAAGTGTGATATTTACGGATAGTCAGACGATTACAGACACATACAGAAACTGTACAGTACTTAGTCTTAGTCCACAGTGGAAATGAAATTTAATAAACAATGGAAACATAATTTCTGAGTACATAGGTTAACAATATCAGACCAGAGGAGGTAGAACCCCCCATAGCAATGTGAAATACGATGCAAGGAGGTCCCTGTAACTTTAAAATAGCAAATACTAACATAGGTGTAAAATAAAAAAAAAAACTTACACCACTCCAGCTTTTGGACAGTCTGGACGCACTTCTTCATAAGATGTGATGGCTCTTATGGGGATCGGCATTTTAAAGAAGTCAAAACAGCATTCCTTTGGTGCTTTTGCATCTATGTGCAATGAATTAAATGAATGAGTTAATGAATAAAAAAATAAATAAATACAATATGTCATTGATGTTCAATGAAAACCATCTCCAAAATAGTGACTTTATAGGAGAAGGCAAAAATGCTCTTTACTCTGAATAAGAGTTTATTTCCATTAATTCAGAGCATTTCTATTGGTCTGTTCATCCAGAATTATTGACATGGTGTTCAGAGCAGCTACAGGGTTCAAATGATGGAGAAAACTATAAATGGGCAAAAATGGACATCCATGGTTATCATTGGTTAGTCAATGATATCATGAGTATATTACCTACTATCTGTACAGCAGATACACTAATTTAAGGCAAAATTTCAAAAATATGTTAAAATATTAGCTTCTGCTTTCACAACTTGTGTGCACTTAAGAAATTCCCAAATATCAAAATTTAAACATAAAACAAATGATAACACACTGCCCTCAGGTTTCCTAAGTAACATAAACTTTAAAATAGGACATTAATGTAATATTTTTAGATTAATTCGCTCAAATAACTCAACACTATGCAACTAACTTTTAATTAAAGCTCCTGATTTTAGGTTGATTTAGGTTGAATCAAAAATCTGTACTGTCTGGAGTCTTCAGGGACTAGTTTGGAAACCACTGATCTAGATGAGGTAATCTGATGATGCGTACATCAGCCTGCAGTGGTCTCAAAGCCTGGGAAATACAGTGTGCCAGCTTAGCACTGGTGCTTAAGTGCTTAATCAGCAGTGTAGGGTGTAAGCTGTATACGAATATTCCACAGTACTGGATACACTAGAATTAATTTTTCTGAGGTTTGGTTTGTGAGAACTGTAGAAATGCTGAGAAACAAACAGTACAGAGATTTAATTCAGTGTTTTACACTAAACTGTACTAAATACAGGCAGACAGGACTAATTCTGTTCTGTATGTAATTAAACCTTTAGTTGTTTTCAAAGTTTTGACAATAAATACATAAATTTGTGATATGTAATTTTTAACAATAACAATTAACTATATATATATATATATATATATATATATATATATATATATATATATACACATATATATATATATATATAGTTATATAGTGTATATATACATACATACATACATACATACATGTAGTACAATAGTGAGGTATATATAATTCATTAAATAAAAAAGATGAAATATAATATATAATATAATATATAATCAACATCATGCAAACAATGTACGTCACAAATCACTTTTTGTCATAATGTGAATTAACTGGCAGTTTTTCTTTATACTGTATCAGAATGTCATAATAAATAGACCAACAGAAATGACTCCATTGAGTCCCATTGACTAATAAGAAGGATTCTTCTGCTGTGAATTTTTTTTTTGGACAGCATATTAAATATATATTATCAATAACTATAATGTATACAGCAAAAATGCACACAATGTCATTAACACATTGTAAGGAGACTTAAGCTCGGTTTCTCTTACTCTGTCCCGCCACGTACGACTGAAGGCAGATGACCACCAGCAGGCCCAGCAGGGAGGTGCAGTAAAGGGTTCTCATGGCTGCGGCTGTGGCTCCACAGGTGATGAGGTTATTGCTGATTTGAGAATTAGGGATGAGCAGGTGAGCTTTATCTGCAGATCATCTGCAGCGAATGAGGGGAGGGGGTACAGTGCGGTTTGGGTGAGGGGACAAAGTTCTCGTAGGCGACAGAAATGTTCCACTTTGACAAAGACAGAAAAATGTGACACTTCCACAGGAAACTGTGGTTTTAGACAGAAGCGAAGACGAACATCTCAGCACCAACAAACTGAGACTCAAACCAAATATGAGACACCCATACAGAACCACGGAGACAGGAGAACAGGGAGCCCATCATGAAGGACTTTACACACTCTTAACTATATAAAGGTGCTACAAAGGGTTCCTGGTGTTAGAACCATGTGTGTAGAAGAGATGTGTGAGTGTGAAGAACCTTTTGAAGGTTTGAAGAACCTTCACCTGATGTATCACTTCAAAAGAACTAAAAAGGAAAGGGCCGGAAGCCAGTTTTTCTTTCATCAGTTCTTACTTTCATCATTCAAAGGGCTTCAGGCTCCTTCAGACGTTCTTCCATTAAGGTTGCATTAGTGCAGGCATCGCTGCACAGTAGAACAGTGCACCGGCAATCCAGAGTCTGATGAATCGTCCTGAAGTCTAATTGAGGTACTAATTTGTCTTCAGAGCTCTCTCTGAACTGTGGCCTTGGTCTGTCAGCTCAGACTCAACTCAGTTACATTATGAGGAAACAGCTCCCCACTGCTGATATAGAGTATTTAGAAGTAAAGTAAGCCAATCATTAATAAATAGCTCTGATCAGAGGAGGACTGGTCGGTTCCCCTTTGTGAGTCATGGTTCCTCCCCAGGTTTCTTCCTCCAGCTCTAAGGGAGGTTTTGCTGCCACAGTGGTCTTTGGCTGCTGTTCCCGGGGGGGTTGATCTCTTGTCTGCTTACTGATTCCTATTTCAGCTAAAGCTATACAGATCAGTTGGATTAGGCTTGTGTGTAAACAGTGATTAGGTGCAGGACTGCTGTCTTTGGGTCCTGTTTTTTTTGGTGCTTAATATAAAACTGTATCCTCTGCTTCAGCGCTTCATCATCTAACAGTCCCACTGAAGCATCAGCAGTCTTCAACGTAAAGGCAGCAGCTGAAGGTGGATCTCAGTTCACAGCTTCTTGCCTCAATTCCCCATTCCACCTTAAATTATGCAGCTGTGACCTTCAGACGCTTACAGGCATTTTAAGGTGGAACTAAAATTTGCCCTCTGCCAAGAAAGTAAAGATATAAATACAGGAGAAATCTTTGTTAGCCAATGTGATGTTTTGCTCTTGGTTCATTTTGGACATCATTAAGGAGATGAGTTGAAGATGAACTGGAGATGGTCTAGAGATTAACTGGAGATGGTCTAGAGATGAACTGGAGATGAGGTGGAGATGAGCTGGAGATGAACTGGAGATGAGCTGGAGATGAGGTGGAGATGAGTTGGAGATGAGCTGGAGATGAGCTGGAGATGAGCTGGAGATGAGCTGGAGATGAGGTGGAGATGAGTTGGAGATGAGTTGGAGATGAAGTTATAAAAAGAAAAGTGTTTTAGCTCCTATTGTTTTTTTTAACTGAGGCAAGGCCAATCAGAACACAGCTCCCTATGTCCCCCTATTCATTCTAAAGTAATTTAACCCCGCCCACTGAAACTAAAGTTATATAAGGAGTGTTTCAGATCTGAGTGCTTTTTAAATGAGCATGCACAACACAGGGCAGCCAATCAGAACAGAACTCATTTACATGTTCACCAATTCAGTGTCATAGCAGTTTAGCCCCGCCAACTCACTCTGAAATTATAAGAAGTGTCTCAGCTCTGAGTGCTTTTGAAGGAGGCATGACCAGTCAGAACACAGCTCATTTACATATATCTGCCATATATATTCAGCATAACAGCACTTTAGGTCCACCCACTCAGGTTTTAAAGTCTATATGAAGTGTCTTTGTTCTTAGTACTTTTAAAAGAGGCAGCCAATCAGAATAGGACTTATAGGATTTACATGTATATGTCTTAAAGGCACAGTAACACAAATTCATGTAGGGTTATTAATGGGGTAAATATGGATTATTTAAGTACAGGAACTTTGAGACAGAACATAAACACACACTCATCAAACAAACAGGAGCTTTTACACTCAGCAGCACTGAGAGAGAGACAGAGAGAGAGAGAGAGAGAGAGAGAGAGAAAGATACAGAGAGAGAGAGAGAGAGAGAGAGAGAGAGAGAGAGAGAGATACAGAGAGAGAGAGAGAGAGAGATACAGAGAGAGAGAGAGAGAGAGAGAGAGAGAGAGAGAGAAAGATACAGAGAGAGAGAGAGAGAGAGAGAGAGAGAGAGAGAGAGAGAGAAAGATACAGAGAGAGAGAGAGAGGAAGCAGAAAAATGAGTGGTGTGAAATTCCCCGGGCTCAGTGCAGAGCTCGGTGCAGAGCTCAGTGCAGCTCACTGCAGGCCGCACTGTGGTCAGCATAGACGAGTGAGGGGTGGCTGAGTGGTTCAGTGTGAAACAGGTCACACTCTGCACTCAGCTCTGTATATAGGTTACACACACACACACACACACACACACAATTACACACAATTACACACACACTAACTGTACTAAGAGAAATATCACAGGTCTGACGAATCAGGGAACACTGTCATTGTCTGATATGATGCTCGCGTCGATCCCAAAGTTAAAGTAATGGGGAATTCCACCAACTTTCCAATGATCTGCGTCACTCAGAGCCGGTCTGACTGTAGAACAACTTGGTGACGTCGCCATGACTACAACACAAATGCCACTGTATCTACCATCCAAACCCACCAGTGCAGCTACACGAGTCTTCTGAGTTTTATATGGAATGATGATGATGATGATGATGATGAAGGTAAAATAGTGAATAGAGAATCTCCACTAATCCAGTTTTCTTTAGGGACTACTTTCTGTAGCTGCACTACACCCTGCAGCATGTATCCCTCCACCATTTTAATGATCTGGTTCTAAAAGCAGGTTCTAGAGCCGAACTCTTCTCAGAACTCTGGTAGAACCGTGTCTCAGGCATCAGGCAGCGTCTTCATCACCATTAGGCTTCAGACCAACCCTGAACCATCCAGCCCCAAAACTGTTACATCACACTCTTTACTCATTATACACTATATGTCCAAATGTTTGTGGACACTCCTTCTAATGAATGCATTCAGCTACTTTAAGTTGCACCTATTGCTGACACAGATGTGCAAATGCACACCCACAGCTTGTCTAGTCCCTGTAGAGAAGAAGTACTGCCAATAGAATAGGACTCTATTTGAACCTATTTATTGGCTCCATGCTGCCTAATGCCAGGCGTGGGCTAGAGGGGTATAAAGCCCCCCAGCATTGACCACACATTATAAGGGAACTGAAAAGCATTGCATGAGGAATCCAAACCTTGGAGAAGCGTGCAAGTACTGTGCTAGGCTAAAAGTTAACACTACAATCTAGCAATTTAGCTAGATGGCTGCACACCACAGCTGGAGGACAGACTAACAGTATCCAGTAAGACTGCAGTGTTCTTGTTGCAGGGCTAAAGATAAAGCTACGTGGCTCCTGTGAGCAGCTGCAGTGACGTAAACCAAACAATAAAATCAGAGCTCATCATTTTTGAGGGGAAAACTGTGTTTCATTCAGAAGTAATGTAACAGGGTTGTATTTTTCCTCAAAGCAAAATCACACATTTACTAGTTACACACCAAACAACAACGTAAATCTCAGTAGATACATTTAATAGGCCTTCAAAGTTAAGGCCAAGCAGGAGGAGGTCACCGAGTTAAAACCAGGCTCATCACTGTCTGGTTTTACACAGATGAAAACAACCACACTGATAGTGACACGTAGGTTAGTGAGGGAAAACAAGCCTGCCCTGCCTGCTGCTTTCTGTTTAACACTTCTAACCACTACCGCTGCCACACACTCCCTAACTCAGAGAACCTGCTTCCACTCACGTCCTCAAACACACACCTCACAAGCAGGAGATCATCAACATTCATCTCAGGCTTTACAATACAATAAAACATAAACATCATCTGGGGACAATAGAGCCCTGATAGCACCATTAACATGGCCAAACATACCACCTGGAGGGATGACCCAGATGTTGGACACATGCGGTTTCCGGTCTAGCTGCTGAACCAGTGGTTGAGTGGTGGGTCAGATCTGACAGTGTGGGTTTGGTTTAAAGGTGGATGAGATGCTGCTGCCCTCTCACACCTGTAACAGACAGCTATATGGTTAAAAACTGCACTAAAATTGACAAAAGTATTGGGACACCTGCTTATTCACCATTTCTTCTGAAGTCAAGGGTATTAAAAGAGTTGATCCTGCTTTTGTTGGAGTAACTGTCTCTACTGTCCAGAGAAGACTTTCTACTAGATTTTGGAGTAGAGCATTGCTGTGAGGATTTGATGGCATTCAGTGACAAGAGGGAGTTAGTAAGGTCAGGATGTTAGATGATGATCACCACCACACCTCATCATCCCCAACCTCCCAACTCATCCCATTAAAAGTACTGGATGGAGCTCCACCACCATCATTCCAGAGAACACAGTTCTTCCACTGCTCCACAGCTCCTCAATGCTGGGGGGGGGGGGGGGGGGCTTTATACCCCTCTAGTCCACACCTGGCATTAGGCAGCATGGAGCCAATAGGGTCATGATGCTGATCTGCTCCAGAGTCTCCTATTCTAGGACTAGACAAGCTGTGTGTGAATTTGTACATCGGTGTCAGCAAGGGGTGCAACTTAAAGTAGCTGAATGCATTCATTAGAAGGGGTGTCCACAAACATTTGGACATATAGTGTATGTGCACCAGAGGGCACTCTGTCCTCCTCCTTGCATCACTTTACTGATAAAAACAGTAACTCAGAGAGTGGGACGCTAGCTGGCAGGGCCCTTGCTCAGCATCTATCCCCACGGCTGCTTCTCACGCTGGTGCTTACTCTGTGCAACTCGCCTGGGAAAT
This sequence comes from Salminus brasiliensis, assembly GCF_030463535.1. Lineage (NCBI taxonomy): Eukaryota > Metazoa > Chordata > Actinopteri > Characiformes > Bryconidae > Salminus > Salminus brasiliensis. The sequence continues at coordinate 2,355,633 of NC_132886.1, forward strand.
GTGAGCGTACCTGCCTAGGCTTTTCAGTTTCCCTGACCTGAGAACAGCTAATGCTGTAGATACACTGTAGGTACAACGCTTCAGACCTTGGAGTTTCTTACCAAACCCTCTCTGAAGAAGTCTACTAACCCATGCTCTCTACAGCCTGTAGACTCAGTTGTGAGAACAAGCAAGTGAAAGAGTGGGCAGATACACACACATCTGTACAGTGGTTAGCTTTGCGCCCTTCAGTTTATCATGATTTCAGTCAGCAGCCAATGCAGTGCATGTCTGAAATGCACAGAAACCCAAACCTCAGACTGACAGACTGACAGACAGAACGTGGGTGAGATAAGATTGTGAAGCTCAACGCTAAAGAGGCTTAACCACACAGCCTTCTTATAGAGTTGGGTCAAATTTCCACCGTTTCACCAGTAAAGACGCGCTCGGTGTGTCCAGTTTGCTAAAAGGAGGACGCTATTGTGGCTGGGGGGCTTCAAGTAGGCCTAAGCTTTAGGACTATAGCAATGTGTATGAGTGTGCAAGGGTGGGAGGGGCTTAAATACCTTTAAAATCATGCAATTACATGAGTATACTTACATATACTCATTAACCAAGGCCACTAGGCTTGGGTGGTACAGCGGTATTACCGTATACGGCTGTATTTATTTAAAAATGAGGACAGTGTTTCAGAAATACGACATGTCTGATGTTCTAGCTCAGAGGCACAGGGTGGGGGCGCTGTGGAGCTCACTGATTAGCGAGGTAATGCTTTGAAAACAGGTGGGAAATTAATAATGAACAGGCCCAACTTAATTGCGAGTTTAGCGACGCCAAGTAAACATGGATGCATGAGCCTGAAGACAGTAGTCCGTTCCCTCGACTGATATTATGAGGCTTTACCCTCTAAACTGGTGGATTCGAGCCTCAGTTAGCTGGAACATGGCCGGTGCTGTGGTGTTAGCTAGCTAACTTATCTAGGCCTAGAGAGCCGGCTACGAGTCCAAACCCAGCAGACCCGGCCTCTCATTTCTCCTTTCTGTTCCTCCCAGCACCAGTCGCTCGACTTCGCTCCGGAGGTTTTATGGCCAGCACTTGTGTCGGGGTCAGCAGTTAGTCAGCAGCAGCTGCTCTGGGCCGTCTGAGACTTGGTGGAGCTGTAGCCGGAGAATTCAACCCTTCCTCTCTAGAGAGTCACCCAGGTGCTCGTTCAGTCTCTCGTCACTTTGAGACTTGACCACTGCAGCTCTCTTCTGGCTGGTCTCCCTCTGCGCACCATCAGACCCCTGCAGCTTATCCAGAACACAGCGGCACGGGTCGTCTTCAACTTGTCCTAAAATCAGCCATGTTCAGCTCCTCCTCTACTGCATTCTCTCTTCACTGGCTTCCTGTAGCTGCTGCCCTCATCAGATTCAGACCCCTGACTCTGGTCTACAAAGCCAAGAACGGACCAGCCCCTCCGTACTTGGCGATGGTCAAAAGCCGATCTGCATCGAGAGCCCTTCAAGCTTCAAGTACGGCTCGGCTCGACCCGCCATCCTTTAAGATCCACGGAAGACGAGCGTCCAGACTTTTTACTGTCCTGCACCGAAGTGGTGGAGCGAACTTCCCCTGGGTGTCCGAACAGCAGAGTCCAACACTCACTGTCCTCAAACCCAGACTGAAGACCCTCCTCCTCTTCTTAGAGGACTTGGGCGAATAGCAGAGTGGTCTCCTTACTGAGTCTAAAGATTAGAGGAGCTTTGAACTATTAGTCCATCTTAACTATCTAAGGTTTTCTTGGGTAAATAGCAAAGCACTTTAGTAAGTCGGAGGAGAGCGTCTGCTAAATGCCGTAAATGTAAATGTAATGTAGCCGAGCTGGATCAGTAAAGGCAAGCTTAGCGAAAAGCTTTAAATTCAGCTTCCTGTTTTTCTGAGGTTACAACCACTCAGGGGTCAACGTGCTGAAGCGTAACTACAGCAGAACATTAGTTCCGGCCTGCAGCTCGATCATTAGCCACCAGCCGCTCGAGTCCTTCTCGTCTGAGCGGGGTTTCAGTCAGACGGAGTTGAATGTGTTCTGTGGAGATCAGACTGTGCTAATGCTAACTGCACTAATGCTAACCAGCTTCTCTCTCCTGATTCAGAGCAGGTTGATATTATTAAAGGTCAAACAGACGTTGTAACCTCTATTCCCTGAGAGCAAACTGAACGCTGTACTTGGTCATTTTTTGGTGTTAAAGTAAGGCAGGGTGAGATTAGACTCAGTCATGTATCTCATCCTGTAATAATGTAGACGTGGTGTTATTCTGATGAGATATGAAGGTATGAAAAAGGTGGATATGACTCAACTCTCCTCCTTTCATGTTTTTTCTATTACAATTAAAAAAATAAATCCATAAATAAAGTCATAAGTGAATTAGCAACCTTAAAAACCCACAATTTCACTGGACGCTTTTCACTTTTCTGAGCAAATAAATAAATTAAAAAGCTTATATTCCTTTTACTGGAATTTCCAACATAAATGAAATCACAGACTCATCCACTGTTGAATGTTTTAATCATTTATTTTGAATAATTTGATCCTCCATACCCAACAGAGTGCAGTCTCATGCAGACCCACCTCGTCCCTTCAGAAACAGTCTGACCGGGGTTTATTTCGTCCCCCAGTCCTTCAGAGGACACTTCGGTCACACAGAGACAAAGTGCAGCTTTCTTGAACCAGACGGACACTTCCACAGGACACACACCACAAGTCCATGAACACGCTTCAGCCAGATCATCAGACCATCAGGTCTTCAGAACGGACAGACAAACCACTCAAATATGCAAAAAAAAACAACAACAAACAAATAAAAAGACAACAACCAAACCAAACACGACACACTAGTTCCATAAAAAGAGAAAAACACAGTAGTCAAAATCCGAGACCACACTCAGACACACCTGGACTGGACATGGGGTCTGGACACACCTTCGATAATAATAATAAAAAATAATAAAATAAAATATTTGAGTGGAAACTTCTTAAGTTAATCTCCAGCAATGTTTGCTCTCTTTATAGTAAATGTAACAATCAGTGTCATACCAAAAACTCTTAACTCCAGTATCTGCTGTGTTTATGATGATGATTTGCAGCACTGGATGAATGGACCAACAGAAATGACCTAAAACTACTTCAAATAACTGCTTTCATTCATGTGCACTAAAGGAGTTTTCCTTCTCCTGTAGGGTGACCGATTTAGAGATACCAGGTTTTGTTACCATAGTGACCCAATGAAATATTAGTACCCCAGTGAACTGGTTTATTATTATTATAACAATTATTATTTATACTATGTCCCACAATATAAATAAAATGTATTTAACTGCAGAAGACTGAATTTGAAGGTGATGATGCACAGATCCAGCTTTAAATCACACCCTTCCTGACTCTGTAACACATGTGTACATGCAGTGCATGATGGTCCCACAGTCCACCCCAAGCCCTGGAATACGAAAGACAGACTGAAACAGGCCCAGTATGAGACGCATGGACAGGCATAGAGGGGGGATGAGAGCAAAGTCCAGCCCTAAAAACTCTCAATTCCCAAACTCCAGGCATGTCCGGTGGGGGGTTCCCGGTATGCAGTGGTCAGTACCTACCAAAAGTGCTCCAAAAAAGGACCACCGGTAAACCAGCAGCAGGGTCATGGTGGCCAAGGCTCATTGATGCTAATGGAGGCCCCGCCCACTTAACAACTTACAGGACATTAAAGGATCTGCTGCTAACGATAGTCTTGGTGCCCGATACCACAACAGGACACCTTCAGAGGTCATGTGGAGCCCATCAGATTTGTTGTGGAAGCACAAAGGTGAGGGGGGGGGTAATTAAAACGTACAGCAGTTTAGCCCCGCCCACTCACGCTAATTTCAGGTTTTAGCTCAATGCTTTTGAATGAGACACAATACAAGGCAGCCAATCAAACAGAGTTTAGTGAAATTCTTATTTTGAGATTATTGAGATTAGTTCTAAGCCCAATAATTTATTTTGACCAATTTTATCTTTTTTTAATCTATAAAAAGTATCTTATTCCACTTGCAGATGATTTCAAGAAATTAGCAAATTAGCTTTCGTCAAGAAAAGAGTAATCTGCCAGAGGAAAAAGACAATTCTACTTAAAAGTAAGTTATAAATAAAATGATCTTATAATCTTATAATGTTTTCAGGATATTTAGACTCAATTTTAGAGGATTTCACTTCCTAAAAGAACACTTTTTGCAGCACAGGCTGTTTCACTGTGTTGAAATGAATTATGACCTTATAAATGCATGTCCCTCAAGGTAGGGGGGCAAATACAAAAAAATTAAAGGACACTGGCCCTTTAACCCAAATGTAATCAATCAGCAAAGAAAGGTTTGGGGTCGATGTATGCTGATATAGGCATTCAGTTAGCACAATGCTAACTGGTAGCTCATAAGCTTCTACTGCCTGCTAGCTATATTTGCTATAAATAGTCTTTATTATGTGTTTTTTGACGCTGCACGACTCACTGTTATCTAGAACATGGACTAATGCATGGGTATTAAGGCTCAAAAAGGGTGCTGCTACTGTTTTTAGCCATGCGATGCACTGGTGTGGCTAAAAGCTTCTGCTATTTGTTAGCTACTTTAGCCTCATAGCTCCTAATGAAGCACAGTGGTCTTCGCTCATCGAGCACAGTTGAGTTAAGCTGGGGAATGTGTGTGTGTGTGTGTTTGACTCTACAATGTTAAAAATGAAGGTACTACACAGGGTTCCTTGGGTGATGCCATAAAGGAACTAGAGCATCTTTTAGATGGAGATTCAAGTGTGTGAGGAATTTCTTGTTGTGATTTCTAGCGATTGTTCAGACTCACACACTCTATTCCTGGAGAGGTCGCCAGTTTCCAGCCTTGGACTTTTAACCCAAACCAACCAGTAACATGAACCGTTCCTTTAACTTCCAGCAGGAACCAAACCCAGGACTGGAAACTGGACTCAGACCCAGATCTGAAAGGAACCTTTTGTAGCACCTTCATTTTTAAGAGTGTAGGCTGAACCATCACCATCATTATGAAGGGTGCATTAGTAGTTCCTTCCTTCAGTCCCCGAAAGTGAGCTTCTCCTCTTCTACCCAACATCAGGTCTGGTTCCTGAAGCTGGAGTCCAGCTGGCAGCAGAGGTATACGAGTCCTGAGTCTTGGGGTTCAGCTGGATCTTCTCCTCTCCGGTTGCTCGGTATGTGCAAGGGGTTTCCTTCAGCGCTTCAGCACAGGACTGGCCCGCTCTGGATCTTTCTGAAGAGCCTGAAGAACCTGCACAAACAGCAACACACAGAAACCAAACGTGAGGAAGGAATTCACCTCATTCACACAGTCTCACACACTCTCACACACACTTACACACACTACTCAGTACAATAGGAATAAGGTCATTAGATCACTCAGCAGCTGTGGGACAGAGCTGACCTAGATCTACAGTAGGTGGAAGTAGCATTCAGCTACTTTAACCCGTCAGCAAGTACGGTCCCACCGGTTGGATTTGCCATTGCTAGTCTCTGGGCAGTATGGTCCCACCAGTGGGATTAGCCGTGGCTGGTATCTGGTTAGTACGGTCCACCCATTTAGGATTTGCCGTGGCTGGTCCCTGGTTAGTACGGTCCACCCATTTGGGATTTGCCGTGGTAGGTCCCTGGTTAGTACGGTCCACCCGTTGGGATTAGCCGTGGCTGGTCTCTGGTTAGTACGGTCCACCCGTTGGGATTAGCCGTGGCTGGTATCTGGTTAGTACGGTCCACCCGTTGGGATTAGCCGTGGCTGGTATCTGGTTAGTACGGTCCACCCGTTGGGATTAGCCGTGGCTGGTATCTGGTTAGTACGGTCCACCCGTTGGGATTAGCCGTGGCTGGTATCTGGTTAGTACGGTCCACCTGTTGGGATTAGCCGTGGCTGGTCTCTGGTTAGTATGGTCCACCAGTGGGATTAGCCGTGACTGGTCCCTGGTCAGTACTGCCCCAGCAGTTGGATTTGCAGTGGCTGGTCTCTGGTTAGTACCGTCCACGGGTTGGGATTCGCCGTGGCTGGTCCCTGGTTAGTACCGTCCACCGGTTGGGATTCGCCGTGACTGGTCCCTGGTTAGTACAGTCCACCGGTTGGGATTCGCCGTGACTGGTCCCTGGTTAGTACAGTCCACCGGTTGGGATTTGCGGTGACTGGTCCCTGGTTAGTACCGTCCACGGGTTGGGATATGCCGTGACTGGTCCCTGGTTAGTACCGTCCACCGGTTGGGATTTGCCGTGGCTGGTCCCTGGTTAGTACCGTCCACCGGTTGGGATATGCCGTGACTGGTCCCTGGTTAGTACCGTCCACCGGTTGGGATTTGCCGTGACTGGTCCCTGGTTAGTACCGTCCACCGGTTGGGATTTGCCGTGACTGGTCCCTGGTTAGTACCGTCCACCGGTTGGGATTTGCCGTGACTGGTCCCTGGTTAGTACCGTCCACCGGTTGGGATTTGCCGTGACTGGTCCCTGGTTAGTACAGTCCACCGGTTGGGATTTGCCGTGACTGGTCCCTGGTTAGTACCGTCCACCGGTTGGGATTTGCCGTGACTGGTCCCTGGTTAGTACCGTCCACCGGTTGGGATTTGCCGTGACTGGTCCCTGGTTAGTACCGTCCACCGGTTGGGATTTGCCGTGACTGGTCCCTGGTCAGTACAGTCCACCGGTTGGGATTTGCGGTGACTGGTCCCTGGTCAGTACGGCCCCACCGGTTGGATGGGAACATTCAGCCTCAGCCACACACTCAGCATCACATCTTCTGTCTCAATGGTGGGGGCCTACCCTCTTCACACCCCTCTAGCCCAATCCTGGCATTATTGGCATGGTGCCAATAGCTTCATGTTGGTCTGCTCCAGAGAGTCCTACTGGCACTGTGCAGGTGATGTGAAGATGAGCAGTGAGGGTTCAGCTGGAGAAACACTGAGATCCTGTGTGTGTGTGTGTCTGTGTGTGTGTGTGTGCAGATGAATGTGTGTGGGTTGGGTGGGCTCTATATCTGGGCCATACAGAGCTACGTCTGTTTCAACCTCCCAACCAGGCGCTACTGTACTGGTCTATTACACTGCGTCACACAAACAAGGCATGAGCAAACTGCTACCCACTCCGCTTACAGCAGTTTAGCCACGCCCAGTTCTGCTGAAGTTCTGCGGGGTATTTCAGAGAGCCGTACCTGAGACCACTTCCCGTTCCTGCAGCTCATGCTGACGGCTGCAATGGAGGAGAAGAGAGTGTGTGTGTTGATGTGCTCGGGCAGGCGGGTGAGGAACTGGGCGTTATGGATGAAGTCCATGTGTGTGAGCACGTCCTCGTACAGCCGCAGGATCCCCAGAGCAGTCCGGAAAAGAAACTCCTCACCGTCCCGACAAAACACGTCCCACACACGACACGCCACGTCCAGCGGCAGAGACTTACTGTACAGAGTAAAGATCCTACACACACACACACACACACACACACACACACACACACACAGAGAGAGAGAGAAAACGTATTGTACTCAGACTGTAGCTCCGCCTCCTCAGTGTATATCACAATACGTACATTTAGAGCGTTATTAATATTCACCCTAATGAGAGACTGTAGCTCCGCCTCCTCAGTGTATATCACAATACCTACATTTAGAGCGTTATTAATATTCACCCTAATGAGAGACTGTAGCTCCTCCTCCTCAGTGTATATCACAATACCTACATTTAGAGCGTTATTAATATTCACCCTAATGAGAGACTGTAGCTCCTCCTCCTCAGTGTATATCACAATACCTACATTTAGAGTTATTAATATTCACCCTAATGAGAGACTGTAGCTCCTCCTCCTCAGTGTATATCACAATACCTACATTTAGAGCGTTATTAATATTCACCCTAATGAGAGACTGTAGCTCCGCCTCCTCAGTGTATATCACAATACCTACATTTAGAGTTATTAATATTCACCCTAATGAGAGACTGTAGCTCCGCCTCCTCAGTGTATATCACAATACCTACATTTAGAGCGTTATTAATATTCACCCTAATGAGAGACTGTAGCTCCTCCTCCTCAGTGTATATCACAATACCTACATTTAGAGTTATTAATATTCACCCTAATGAGAGACTGTAGCTCCGCCTCCTCAGTGTATATCACAATACCTATATTTAGAGTTATTAATATTCACCCTAATGTGAGACTGTAGCTCCTCCTCCTCAGTGTATATCACAATACCTATATTTAGAGCGTTATTAATATTCACCCTAATGAGAGACTGTAGCTCCGCCTCCTCAGTATATATCACAATACCTACATTTAGAGTTATTAATATTCACCCTAATGAGAGACTGTAGCTCCTCCTCCTCAGTGTATATCACAATACCTACATTTAGAGTTATTAATATTCACCCTAATGAGAGACTGTAGCTCCTCCTCCTCAGTGTATATCACAATACCTACATTTAGAGCGTTATTAATATTCACCCTAATGAGAGACTGTAGCTCCGCCTCCTCAGTGCGTTATTATTTAAGGGGCAGTGGTGGCTCAGCGGTTAGAGCGCCGGGATATCGATAACAGGGTTGTGGGTTCGATTCCCGGGCTCGGCAAGCTGCCACTGTTGGGCCCTTGAGCAAGGCCCTTTACCCTCTCTGCTCCCCGGGCGCTGGAGTTGGCTGCCCACCGCTCTGGGTGTGTGTGTACTCACTGCCCCTAACACATGTGTGTGTGTGAGTGTGTGTTCACTACCAGATGGGTTAAATGCGGAGGACACATTTCGCTGTACAGTCCACGCTGTACAGTGACGAATACGTGCA